>NC_020491.1:12315641-12326117 GCF_000184155.1 Fragaria vesca subsp. vesca
CTGATCTTATATTTGTTTGAAGGATGCCGAAGCTACAAATACTTCTGATTATGAAATATCTAGCAAAATGGACTTTGGAAGTGGTATAGACTTGAATGGTTTCGTAGATGTTGAAAATAATGAAGTTGGAGGTAGTGAAGAAGAGTCAGAAGTAGTCAGAAGACCAAGTGAAAATGCTGAATTAATTCATTCCAGAATGCGTCAAGAATTGATCCCTGTAGTTGGTATAGAGTTTGAAACAGAAAAAGATGCACTTGCTTTCTACAATCGATATGCATATAGATTTGGTTTCGGTACTAGATTAAGTAAAGCACATACATCCTCCAGTGGCTTATTGAAGGACAGACTTTTTGTTTGCTCGGCTGAAGGTAAACGTAGAAAAGACAAGCGAAGCGTGTATGTCAAATTTCATCGTGCTGAGACAAGATTTGGTTGTAGAGCAAGGATGAAAATTAGGTATGATATGTCGTCTGGAAAGTATAATGTTGTGGAATTTGTTGCACAGAAACATCTCTCTTGCTCAAAATGTTCAAGCTGATATGGCTGAAGATGCAGGACTCGATCCAAAGGAAACTCTTGAGCTATTGAGTCAACAAGCTGGTGGGCGTGAGAATCTAGGATTTATTCCAGAAGATTATAAGAACTATTTACGTTCAAATCGAACACGAGAAATGAAGTCAGGGGATACAGGAGGTGTATTGGAATATCTACAAAGAATGCAATCGGAGAATCCCAGTTTTTCTTATGCTATACAAGTTGATGTGGATGATTTGATAACCAATATTTTCTGGGCTGATGCAAAGATGAAGGTAGACTATGATTACTTTGGTGATGTAGTATGTTTTGATACCACCTACAGGAAAAATAAAGAAGGAAGACCATTTGCGATGTTTGTTGGTGTCAATAATCATAAGCAAACACTCATATTTGGTGCTGCGTTGTTATATGATGAGACTGCTGAAACTTTCATGTGGTTGTTTGATACTTTTGCAAATACAATGTCTGGGAAGGACACCAAAAAGCATATTGACTGATCAAAATCCTGCAATGGCTAAAGCTTTAGCTTCCCAATGGCCAGAAACACATCATCGACTATGCATATGGCACATATATCAAAACACTGCTAAGATCTTAAAAGTGTCTTTGAGAAGTTTAAGGATTTTGCTGAAGACTTTAGCAGTATCATATATGATTATGAAGATGTTGAAGACTTCTTAATTGCTTGGAATAAGATGCTTGAAAAATACAATCTCCAAGAAAATACATGGTTAAGCCGGTTGTTTGATGTGAAAGAGAAATGGGCTTTAGTTCATGGGCGAGAAACATTCTGTGTAGATATAACCACTACACAGCGCAGCGAAAACATGAATAGTTCTATTAAGAGGTATGTCAGTTACAAGTATGATTTGCTACGTTTTTTTCGTCATTTCCACATATTGGTTGATGATCGTCGTTATAATGAGTTAGTAGCTGATTTTAAAGCTATTCATACCACCCTTGCACTACCATTCCCAGTGAAAATATTAAGGAATGCAGCAAAGGTGTACATACCAGCAGTGTTTAAATGGTTCCAAGTTGAGTTATGTAAAGCTCATGATTGCATCTTAAAGTTATTTAGTGATATTGGAACGATGCGTACATATGAAGTTACCGCTCATAGAAAGCGTTTCCACCATATTATAACATATGACTCAGTCGATAATACTATCACATGCAGCTGTAAGAAGCTTGAGTTTGCTGGGATTTTGTGTTCACATGCTTTAAAGGTTTTGTCAGCAAATAATGTCAAGACCATTCCTAGCCAATACGTCTCAAAGAGATGGAGAAAGGATATTAGAGATCAAATGCCAAAGGTGTCTTGTCCAAATCCGAATGATGATGATCCAAAGGCAAAAATAGCAAGGCGTTACAGAGACTTGGCTCGACTACATACTGAACTTGCAACAATTGCTGCAGAATCTAATGAAGCCTATGAAATTGCTTCAATGGCCCTTCACAAGACATTAGCCGATGTTAAGGCATCTTTAAAGAAGAAGACCAATCAAGAAGTACCTCAAGTTACCTCACCGATCAATAATAATGCACCTAAGGTTGTTTCTGATGTATTTTGATGAGCATAGGGTGAAAGGAATCAAGATTAAAGAAAGAATTGTCCGTAAGGAGGATTCTATTAGGCCAAAGAATGCTCTAGAAAAGCTCTTAAGAAACAAAAGACATAGGAAGGAAGTAGATACTTCATCTAGACACCACAGGGAACCAGAATTAGATCGTTCAGATGTGACCTCCACATGTGTTCCTCCTACACAAGTTCAACTCCATTCGACACAAGAAATGGAACGGCTAACACATCCTTCACAAAATCTGCTAAATGAGCAGGTATCAGTCTTTTTATTTTTTGACTAACCTATTGAATATGTGTTCTTTTATTGTTTTATATACTTATTCATTCACCTTACTCAAATACCAGGAGGTCAATGTTACAAAGTCTGGTATGATCATATGCAATAAAGATAGAGTTTTTTCTCAGCAATTACACTTTCAGGTATTATAAATTTTTGTTAAAAGTTCCATCGATTTATACTTTCTTAGTTATTTATGTGTTGATCTAAAAATATCTGCACCAGCAACCTCAATCTACTATGCATGCTGGACTGGAGTAGTATGTGAAGCAAAATCCTGGTGCTCAATTTTCAGAGGTGACATTTCTTTAGTTTGATTGTTGTATGCTTGCTAGAGCTATGCATCATAATGAATAATATTATTACTTGTTCATCCTTTAATACACCAAGTTCTTCATATGAATAATGTAATTCAAAAGCCAAATGGTTTACGTCCACAAATGCAATTCACATCACCTGTTTTGCCTCTACAAATGCAATTCACATCACCTGTTTTGCCTCCACAAGTGCAATTTATATCACCATTTCAACATGTCCGGGTTTCTTCAAGTGTCCCTGCCTAAATGTCTTTATGTTATGTGATACATTTCTGGTATGCTTGATTAATGCTTATTACTTTTATTGTATGGTTTTTTGTGTGGTACTTTGCAGAACTTAGGAGCCTCCAGTGTTGGAATATATTACCAGCAAGGTTCTAGACCGAATTATCAGCAAAATCTTACAACAAATTGGAACATGGTTCCATCTATAAGTTTGACTAGTACATGTATTCCCTATATATAGAAATAGCTTGTGTTAAATTTATAGATTCCATAAAATTTCACGAAAGTATATTGTGTGAATGCAGGCACAATTTCTACTAAAGACGGACTAGACTTGGTTTACAGAAATTCACAAACCCCAAGATGAATTGTGAAATCAAAGTGGAATGATCCATGAGATGATGAATGCTGAAGTTCTCTATATATATATTTTTTTGGACAGTAAAAAGATGTTATACAGAGACATGATATGAATCTTTCAATTGTCATGTTTTTGATTTTTGTTTTTGTTTTGATACATCTTTACTGATGCTAAATTCAAATGGTTGTATAGCTTTGTGCTATTGTTCCTTTTGCTCAATCTCATAAATGGATCAATTTTAGTTCTCGTTAAGTGAATTCCTATGTCTCAGCAGTATACTAAAGCAATTGCAGACTGTGCTAGCTGAATCAATATACGCATAAATAAATTACTTAGATTTACATTTCATAGATATATCAAAATATGCAGGGATTTGAGACACAAATTAGGACAGAACCACGGAATCCAAAACCATTTTATGCGCTGAATCACAAATCCAAAGCCATTATATCTAGGCTCTTCATTTAGTTTTCTTATTTCTATTTTGCCTGATCGCCTTTCTTATGACTCTTTATCTGTTTGGAGGGCTCTGGCATTGCAGAAACAAATTTGAATCCATTGTTTGTGCAAGAATCTGCAAAAACCCCTATGGAACCAAATAGAAATCCAATACCAGGTCAGTCTTCCTAATCATCATTGCTCTCTTGATCATCACCTTTAGCTTCTACAAAGAACAAAAAACACAACGAAGGAGAACAATAGACAATCAAAGAAGAAGAAGACAAAAGAGAAGAAGAAGACAGAAGAGAAGAAGAAGACAGAAGAGAAGACAAAATAGAAGACAAAATAGAAGAAGAAGACAGACGAGAAGACGGAAGAGAAGAAGAAGAAGAGTCGTTCTTCGATTTGGTAGTTTTGTAAATATAATAATAAAATTATAAATTAGAGATGAGTTAGAGTTGGGTTAGGGTTAGAGTTAGGTTAGAGTTTGAATAGGTTAACAGAGGTTAACAAGGTTAGAGGGTGTTAAAGCTGATTAGGATACAAATGCCACATGTCGAAATTTAAAAGGGAGACAAGTAAGGGGATAGGGAAATGGGGACAGCAGATTTTCTCCCACAATACCAATATGGTAAGGATATGAATACATAGATCTAGTCTAACTACATATCCTATTGGCATAAGGCTAAGATACACATAAAATCTATCTAGAAAGATACAGAATATCCTAAAACAATTTCTTCTTAATAAGATTTAGAGTTTATGTACATCCCTCAGAACACGAGAAACAACAGATCACTACAGAAGAATACTAGGTTTACAAGAAAAGAAGTGCATGAGAACAAACTAGCGAATATCACTGGATATTGATTTTTCCTTACATTATTCTTTGACCAAGAGATTACAACGATTTATAACCGTACCCTCAAAATACTTCTTATGCAAAACTATCAAGGAGCAAGCAAATCTTCTTCACAAGGCATCGGGTATCGGCACAAAGGACACAAGTGACTGGTCATTAGCCACTGGACGCTGCAATTTTCATGGAAAATGTGTGAACAAGGCAAGCGAATAGCTTGAACGCCATCCTCAAAACACTCCATACAAATAACACACGACTCTTTTGCATCTCCGAATCGTCAAGGCTCACTCTCTCCAAACCTTCAATGATTGATTTAGCTGCAGGAACAGGCCTTGCCTCATATCCATCCATGGATTCATTAGTAACTCTCTGAATCATCTGATCGGATCGATCCCTGATTGATCGAATTCGGTGAGTTACACGATAAATGACCACACAAATAGGCAGCATGGTTTTGGCCGATTCGAGCACCGTAAGTATTTCTTTCACAATGACTGGTCGCTTCGCTACCGGAACGTCCATGCGGGAAAGAACCTCAGACATGAGCACGGTGGACGCACTCCTATCAGACAAGAGCTCGGCAAGAGGGACCTCTGTGATGGTTTCTTGAGCTGTAAGGACTTTCGGACTTGGAAACCTTAGCGTTGGGACAACATCATCTTCTGAGAACCAACCGGTTACTGATAAGTTGTAGCGTTTGAATGTGAAGGGAAGAACTGCGTCCTCTGGAAGCTGGGACTGAATGTTGTTGATCAAGGGTTTCCTAGTCTGCCATACACGCCATTGATAGTTGACAAACATGGTTGAGAATATTAGCAATAGTAAAAATGGAGAAATGAAGGAGGCTAAGTTGTTTATTTATAGTCCACATAGGTGAACCAAAACCGAGTAGGAAAAGGATTATGAATCCAAATGAATATTAGCAATAGTAAAAGTGGAGAAATGAAGGAGGCTAAGTTGTTTATTTATAGTCCACATAGGTGAACCAAACCGAGTAGGAAAAGGATTATGAATCCAAATGACCTAATGATTTCTACTAACGAAAATGAAATTTGCTTTCGTAGACACCAAGGAAGCATATATGGAGCACTAACAATTCGGAGACCTAGACCGTTACACTTTTTTAGACTTATCCTTGATTAATTAGTACTTCCTATAAGAAGTAGGAATAAATCATTATTTTATTTTTTGCACATATACCTGAATTTATGTAGAGCCCAAACTCCCCCTGTATATACCCGTTGCCCCACTTTACCCCTTCCTCAAAGGGTCGGGTTTTACACTTGTACGAATTATATTTCAAAGTACCTTCCTATATGTTGTTAATTTCTTAAAAAATATTCGACAATGATGCACAAATTCTAGTAGAAGGGCAACATATATGAAACTCATATATAGTTCTCCGAAATAAATATGCATTCTCTAGTCCATCTACTAGCAGCTTAATTTGTACATGTCCTCATATCAAGTTATCAACCTACACAAAGGAGTGAAAGCACTATACGTATACCAATTAACATGCTTCTACGTACTATATATTATTTCATGTCTTTCAAATAAACCATAATATATGTAGTGGTGAAACAAAAGCTGTTGGGTACGCCAGGCAAAACCAAAAATCATAATAGAATGCGGCATATGTCCCAACTCAAACAAAGTGGCCTGGCTAGACTTTCCACAACAAAGATACATAAGGGAAAGACCAGAAAGAGAAAAATTAAAAATTAAAATACTTCCGGCGGTGTTCTTTTACCATATGTGCAGACATCTAGGATCTAGCTTGCAATATCCGTCAACCTCAGAAGCCTAGCTTTTAGAATTCAGACTACAACTTAAGCTCCATCAACGAAATCTAGTTGCAGGAATAAGCTTCAGTCTACGATGGCGTTGAAAAGTCACCTCATATATATCCACCACCACAACAACAACAGGCAGCTCATGATGATCTTCGGGGAAGGCCTGAACTACTTTGCGAAGAATAGAATCCTGCTCATCTTCGGGGACATCCATGTCGTTGAGAACCTCAGTCACCAGCGTTGACCACATACTGGTATTTGAACGGGGGGCTCTAATGAGCTTCTTAGCCTCGAGGTCAGTTGCTATTCTTCGTAAATAACTCTAGCATCATCAGAAATTATCATGCTCTCCATAGACATGTAGAGCCTAAACAGGATGGGAAGCATGTCTTCGTCCTCGTTGCTTAGAATCTGGGACAATTTGATATGCATGGGTGCACTCTCGTGTGCCATAATATCGCTACGATAGTAGTGTCTCTCCATAACTGATGTCATGCTTGAAGAACTCTCAAGGGTTAGGGACATGCGTCGGGGGCATGTAGACATGACCTTATATATGGTATGGCTGCTAGTTCTAAATATTGTGGGAGAAGATTAGGGTGAATCTTTATTAAGATGTATTTCCTTATTTGGAGTGATCTTCAGAATTCTACTTTCCCATTAGGTTTTTCTTTCTTCTGTTTGCGTAATAAATTCTTTGCATTATGAAAATTCTAAAAACAAAAGGGCATGCAAGCATATTGTGAATGTACCAGCATATCGAGTGAAATAGGAAAAGGCCGATGGAGGGTTGCCTCATTTGATATTCATGCCTGCTAATGGGCTGTTGTCCTAGCCTGTGGTTACTTGATTGATTAGTATAAGTATTCATTATAATACTTGTATTGTTTTTTCTTTTTTGTTGTATGTTAGGTTTTGTATATGCATCATTCAAGCTAGACTGTGAAATAAATCTGAGAAGATGTTTTATTTTTTATTTTTTTCCGATTAAGATCTGAGAAGATGAATTATTGAGATTGGTTTTGTTTTTCTTTATATTCAACCCTCGATGCCACAAGAATATCTGAGTATGCAGTCATGCACCCTGCGCTTCCCTTGAACCTGATCATCCTGTTCATCAGTCAAGCCATGCCAACAATAGCTCATGAAACCTGCGCACTTCCATTCTGTTCAGTAGCCCAGTTTGTTTGCCACTTTGGCCCAAACTCATTATAGACAGCAGCCAGGTTATACTCCTTGATGTCCAGCCGTTTTCTTGCACTAATAAACTTAAGGAGCCATTTTAATGAGGACTCTTAAATTGATGATTAGTTAATGATTTTTCAGTTTATCATACTTTTCGATCTTATATCTACATCTTAACTGTTCAGTTTACAGGTATTTATGAGTGGATCATTTATGCAAATTTTCAGTCATATTGAAAATCATTAAGGTATTCATAAGTGTGATTTATTAATTATGAACTTGAACGGTTACAGATTTGGTTCATCCATTAATTGATCTAGTTTGTTACCTTAACGATCACCGATTTAGTTGAGAATTTGTATGAATGATCTAATCATATAGAAAAACTGAATGGATGAGATGCTAAGATGTGATCGAAAAATAGGTCTTTCAAACCATAAACCAAAAAATCTTCAACTAATCCTCATTATAGATGTCCTCGATCACTAGAAGGGCTCCCAATAAACTTTTTCTCTTGCAACTTTTTGCCGATGCGGATTAAAGTTTAAATTTTAATTTACACTTGATGATCATAAAAGAAGAATCGTTTTCACATAACTCCTCGGCGGATAAGATTAGTCTTTAGACCTAGAAAGTCTTTGAAAAAACTATGTGTTGGTTCACTTATTGAGGTAACAACCCAACCTTCCCATGCTCTAATAACGCTAGCTATTAATATGTTATTAGGCATCAAACAAGATAATCGTCTAGACTGACTTCATTTTATAGTTAAGCATCAATAATTAGCTCATTCTTGTTGACAGCAGTAAATAAGTTCACGCCTATTAGTAATTCACTGGGAGACAGCGAGGGTAGACTCTCTGTAAGAACAAAACTTTGTGTATCAGAGTATAGTATATATCACCACTAACTACATGTTAATTATGAATTGCTTAATTTCTATGATGATAATACCAATGAAACAAAAACCTAGTTCTATATATCTAACAATATACTCGGATCGAAGATTCCATCCACAATACATCATCATTAGCATTTGGAATTATTTTACAAGATTGTTGGTGTGTTTGGTTCCCGGAGAATGGCAAAGTGAAATTATTGCTCAATAGTTTTATAATTGATTTTAAACTTTAGTGTTATTAATTGTACAGCCCGTGATATATAAATAGAACAAATAACCAATAATTTGTATTGACAGGTGGTACAGTGCTGCTTAATCTAGCCATGACATCCCCACGTCTCAAGAAGAATCTTCATTATCTAATTCCCTATACAACTACACAAAACTAAAGTAGACTAAACAATATTTACACATACACAATATTAATTTACACACATGTGTTACTTTCTACTTTTCTAGTATGCACAATAACTTTGAGGAAAAAGTTAGCTAAAATAGAAAATTAGGAAACAATTAAAACGAGAAAAGATGATGATGATCGTGTAGAAAAATTTGCATCTTGATTAGCATTGTATATATAGAAAAATTAACTTTTGTCTTTACCAAAGAATGAACTTGTGTATGATGTAGTTCTTTGACATCTTTAATCTTTAGTCATCAGTCAGCACCCATGGAGTATACATACATGTTTCTTTCTATACATATTGCTACGAACACATCTAGATCTATAATTGGGTATGGTGGATAATTTTATGATAAAAATGAATTAGAAGTTCAAAAAAAGAAGAAGAAGAAGAAAAAGCCAACACCCACTACTAGAAAAAAAAGCTTTCACACAGATTTAACTCTCACATATTATTTAGAGTTTTTTTCACCAACAGTCCCTCAACTCTGATGTACCTACCAATGTGATACCTCAACTCTTAATCGTACCAATGTGATACCCAGACTCTAGTATTGCTATCATTGAAGTACTTCCGTCAGTTTTTTTCAACTTCTCCGTCATCTTGGTGACGTGGCAAGTACGTGAGGCCCACAAAGAGGGTTAAAAGACAAAATTAACCCCATCTGAGAGGAGCAATGTTTTTCCCGCCCTTTACCTTGAGAAAGACACCCAACAATTCTAATTTTGGCGCCAATTTTCCCTCCCTACTCCTTAATTTGTGTCTCTTATCTAAACTAAAGAACTACCGCCAACCAGTCGACCACAATCTGATAAAACCTAGATCAATCTCATTTTCTATTTTACCCTAGCACTTGTTAAACTAACAGAATAAATATAGAAATTTATATGGAACATCTCATTTGCCACGTTTATTTCATGTTTACCCCTCCTTGTGGGCCCCACGTATTTGCCACGTCATAAAGATAACGGGGAGGTTGAAAAAACCGGACGGAAGTACTTCGATGATAGTAATACTAGAGTCTGGGTATCACATTGGTACGATTAAGAGTTGGGGTATCACATTGGTAGGTGCACCAGAGTTGAGGGACTGTTGGTGAAAAAAACTCTATTATTTATACTCACATAAATCTGTGAGAAATACAAAAGCATACAGAAAACAGTGTGAAAAAAACTTTGTTGATCCCACGTTACCTTATGCAACAACAATAGCTACAGAAAACCGTGTGAAAAAGCATTAGGGACGGATTACTATGTTAATGCAAATGATATTTTTGGCTATTCTCACAGTAATCTGTGTGTAATGTAATTCTCACACATATATGTAACAATGAAATATTAGATAACTAAAATAAATTCTATTTTTTCACTAATACAGATCAAATAGTTACAGTTTTTCGTAACAATAGGTTTTTTCTTACTGATGTTCGTGTGAAATATGGAATATACAGTTATCCGTGTGAAATGTAGACACTGATATCCGTGTGAAATCACAAATAATTACATAGACTTTTGTCGACACCAACCCTAATAGTCTAGATCTCTCTCTCTTTTTTCAAACTCGTAGTCAGAAACCCCCCCCCCCC
>NC_020491.1:12326137-12328567 GCF_000184155.1 Fragaria vesca subsp. vesca
GACAACATTATTTCTTTTGCAGTTTTCTTTCTTCTGCAGTTTTCATCAAAAACAAATGTTTTATGAGCTTATCGATGAACACTTCATGATATCTCATTGTACTAGTTAAATAAAAAAGATAAAAATAAAAATAAAAAATTTCGATCACTCCAAGCTTTATTTTTTGGTTGCAATATGTGTTTCTGCAACAATTTTTTATAATCCATCAAGTCTTTCATCCTTAATTCATTTGTTGCGGAATCAACCTCGCATATCCTAGCATGCTCATATCCTTAACATGTATAAGGCTTAAATTCTCACCAAATGTAATTTTTGAATAAAACTTATCCTAGCATGCTCATATTTTGTATAATATTCACTATACATCATATGTCATATATATATATATATATATATATCTTATTTAACTAAATAAAAATACAAACAATTTTGAATAACATGATCATCTTTAAACATTATTTATAAGACATATCCTCGAGATAATTGTTCAAATGCATCCTAAGACTCAAGAACACAAAAATGAAAAGACACAAAATAATATTGTAAAAAGAACAAAGAAAAACACAAAACTAACAACCTAATTTGATAAAAAATAAATAAATAAAATAACAACCAATAGAAAGAAAATTAAAATCTCTTCCCCCACACTTAATCTAACATTGTTCTCAATGTTGAAAGAATTAAAGTAAGTAATGCATATAATAACATGGAATGAGATGAGATAAAAAGTCAAAAAAGCAAAGAGAAGAGTTTAGAACTCCAAGGGATTTGGAGAAAAATAGCAAGAAACCGATGTTGAAGTCGAAAAGATCACCAAAGTCGTCATAAAATTTTTATCATTGAATCAAACTATGCAAATGACTGTAATCACCGTTCAAAATTTGTCAGGACCAATGTTACCAGAAACGCGAAACGTTATGGTACGGGAACGCGGTACGCTAGTTTTTAAGGTACGTGGTACACTAGTAGGTAGCAGATATTGCTAATTTTAATTAAAATAAATTAATAAAAATAAAATTATGAAAGCATCATAAATATATAGGATTACCTAAATAACCTTTATTAACACACTATATCAACCGCAGGATAAACAAACAAATTACTAAATGTTTTTATTCTTCTAATCTTGTTAAGATTTCTTAATGGAACCATTACTATTCTATTGATAATCAATTAATCCTAACATTATATTCTTTTAAGGCCGTTCCTTCAAAATTCTTATTCTGCATGGCAGCGGAGCAATGCTTTACGGTATCAGGAGGCTCAAGCTCTCAAACTCAAAAACAGAACCAGTAACCGAGTTGGATATTCGATACATTGGCCCCTTAACTCTCTTGCATATGGATCCATACAAAATTTTTACAGGAGGCCGTGACAGGAAAGATTCTTATGTTAATGTTTGGGAATTCAACACTAGTGCGCTCATCAGTTCCTTGACTTGTGATATGAAGGAAGCAAGTATGGATGCCCTAACTGTAAATGAGTGTTGAATTGTTACTGCCAACACCAGCCATATGGAGGATTTCAGAGTTCTATGTTATAGGAACTTCAGCAATGCTTAAAGTTTTCGAATCCACAATCTGATATGAAAATATTTGGTAGAATGTTTGCTTCTACTACTGGTCTCAAACTGTAACACTATGTTCTAGTTTGAACTTTGAAAACGTTAAACTGTAATATTGTATGTACCTCAAAGAATTACTGCATGTCTTTTTCTAAAAGCAAAAAAAAAAAAAAAACAAACGAACACAAAATCTCGATAACAAATTAGAAAAAAAAAAAAACAAACAAACAAGAAAGTAATTTTACAAACAAACAAGATGGAACTTAGGGTATCAGTATCAACCACTAACAATCCTATTTATGTTTTGATGCAACTAACAAACTCTTTCGTTTCTTCAAATGACACATCGCATATCTAAGTTCAGGTACGACATTTGTTTCACTTTGAAATTAAAGTGTGCACCTCCTTGTTCGCTTTGAAATTAAAGTGTAGACAATACAAAACTAGAATTAGTAAACTATGTTACACAAGTAGTAACTATGCATAAGAACAACTCTACTATTCTAAACTATACAAGAACTACCAAATAAAACTTAAAGTATGCTTAGAAAACTACTGGACCAGATATAGAACTCAGCTGCTACAGAAAAGATCAAGTTAAAGAAGGGATTACAAGCTTTAAGTATATAGTTTTCTTTTTAAAAACAAAGCTATGAACACAAAGTTACGATCTTA
Source organism: Fragaria vesca subsp. vesca (assembly GCF_000184155.1). Classification (NCBI taxonomy): domain Eukaryota; kingdom Viridiplantae; phylum Streptophyta; class Magnoliopsida; order Rosales; family Rosaceae; genus Fragaria; species Fragaria vesca. The sequence goes on from NC_020491.1 coordinate 12,328,377, forward strand.
CAAAGTTAGAACAAAAATCCCAGAAATTTCAGTTTTTGGCTGAGCGTGTAGCTGACTTTGGCAAGATATTTGACAAACCAAATCATGTGGAACTTAACACACATAAAGATGGGTATACAAGGTTTTACAAAACTACTTTTGGATTTCAAAACAAAGATCTAAGTTGAGAGATAACATGCTGCAAAGTTGAA
>NC_020491.1:12329022-12424985 GCF_000184155.1 Fragaria vesca subsp. vesca
ACCACCAGCAATGGGCCCCGGCGGCAGCCCCTCCTCTTCCCCCGGCCGTCGCCGCTGCCATTCTTAACTCTGAGAGGGTAAAAAGATTAACCAGGGCTATTTTAGTCATTTTAGTCAAGATTGATGTCATTTTGAAAGTTTAGGTATGAAACTGATTAAAAAAAAGATGAGGTATCAAACTGATTTTAGACCTAAAGTTCAGGGTAGTAAAGTGAAATTATTTCAAATTTCTAACAACAATGAAACTTGATTTTACAAGTTTTAAATCGACTTTTGGAACAATAAATGAAGTTCTAAAGCTTCAAAACAAATAAAAAAAGATTTCCATAACTCCAAAACATTTTTAAACGCAACAAATATGAATCAAGAAGACCCAAAATCTACTTTGGACACCCAAACTCAAGAACAATGGTCTGGAGCAGCAATTATAACAATTCAACAACAACAACAACAATTTGAATTTAAATTTTACATCTAATCAAGTTTGAGACTTCAATTGTCAAACTTTAATAAAGCAGAGTAAGAATCATAAACTAAGAATAAAAAATCAGAGTAAATGGAATCGATCGAATCTAAGAACATAAGAAAAAATTTGAAATAAACCGTAAGTAAAATACTAAATCAACCTTTGACAAGAATATAATTGAAAAAGATTTGCCTTTCTCTCCAAAACGTTCGTTTTCTTTCCTACCCCAAAACTCTTTCTTCACGCAATAGTTTTAGTCGATACTTAGCCGACTCCCTCATTCTGAAACCAATCAAAATAAGCCTACACTTAAACCTTACTCTATAGCCTTGCCAGCTCCACTCTATGGTTATCTAATTGATCGACACCTCCTGCTTGCCTTCAACAAAACGTTTAAACCAAAACTAAAGAGACTGTTGTGTTCGAGTTGAAACACAGCTCTCTCTCCCCTTTTTTGAAAGATAATCCAAAAATGTTAATTCAATAGTTAAATTAGAATTTTATTAAAGTTTCTAAAAGATAATCCAAAAATGTTAATTCTCAAAATATATAATATTATAACTAAACATTGTTTGTTTAAAACCAAAGAAAAAAAAACAAAAATAGAAAGAAAACCCACCATAACCAAATAAAAAGTCAAAAACAAAAAATAAAACACACCAAAACACCACTGGAGACACAGAAGTTTTGAACTTGACACCTTCCCAATGGTAAGCTAACTACATTCCACCATGCTACATAGGTAAGATAGTAAAATAAACACACTAGTTTTTCCTATTCCTCAGTGGGGCACGGGACACACTGTGCCCCTTCTTGCCTCCACTGTTGTTCATAATCCATTAAACAAAAAAATTTCAAACCCATAAAGAAACCCAGAAACAAGAATTGTTTATGCAACCATCCATGCAAAGTATGAAATATAATTAAGAAGAAAATTAAGGAGGTCAGGATTTTGGCGCCTAACAACGCAGCAAAAAGTGCATGTCATCCTACTTCTCAACTCAATTTCTTCGTTATCCTGTCATCTACAAGAGCTTGCATAGCTAGCCATGGCTTTGCTAAAGTTCGACAGGAACATTGTACACCCAATGAATCTTCTCAGAAAAAGTAAACATATACCCAAGAAAATAGGAAGAGGAAGAGAAAAAACCGGTCGATTAAATGAGCAGTTTTGTTTTGGAGGTGAAAAATGAAACGGGTCGAACTGTTGGACAATGAACTCGACCCACCTTGCTATAATGGTTATTGAGTTTATAGGCATGTTTATATTATGGTTTTGATTATGTGTCTTGTTAATTGTATGTTGTGTTGTGTAAAGTTTGATCAAAGAAGCGGCGAACGATTTAGGGTATGCAGCTTTTGGAAATATACTTAGAAGGTTACAAAATATGAACAAGTGAGACCCGCTTCACAAGCTGAAATTGTTGACTGTGTGAATGTTTGTATGAACCAATGGCTGGCTAACACATAGAAAATATGCACTTTTGCAATTACACGGACGTGCGCCTCATAACCGACTTGTGTGTGTGTATTATATCAGTTCTTATCCAGAGTGGGACACTGTTTTGAAATTAAAGTTTGGGACTCCTTATTTGGCTCACTTTTAGGTCACATTTTCACATCTCCACCGTTTAGTGTCTAAAACATAGTGTGTAGATCGTTCATGCAAAGTTTTATCTAATTTGGAGATCATTTGATTTTCTGTAATCGCGATTTACACGAACTGTTCATTTTTGACAGATTTTGTTTTATTAATTCATTTAATCTAATTTGGTACACAAATGATATCCATCTGGAAAATCCGTCTTGAGGAGGGGTAAGAAAGGTTACGATAGGGTGGAATGGAAGTTTTACAATCTCCTAAAACGTCTATTAATTCCACCCTATTAGGTACACAAATGATATTCGTCTAGAGGAGGGATAAGAAAGGTTATGGTAAAAACAGGGAGAAAATCCATCGGGTCCAGGTGACTTAGATGGGTGCATTTGACGTAAAGAAACATACACTTCCTTAGCCTCCACTTCTCTCATAAGCATGGAATTAATCTCATCAGATACAACTCTAGGAACAACCCTTTCAATTACCCCGAAATCTATTGAATTGGTGGACAAGAACAATTTATGGAAAAATCCTAACACCACATGTTTCAGCTGCCTATCCTCTGTCCTCCGAACCCCGTCATCATCAAACAAACCATGGATAGTATTCTTGCATTTTCTATTAGAGGCTTGTTAATGAAAAGATTTGGTATTAGCATCACCCTCTTGCAACCAAAACACTTTGGCTCTTTGTTTCCAGAAGGTCATCTCCTAGTGAAGAAGAGAACTTAATTTAGTCTCAAGTGTCTTACGTTCATGCACAGACTCCCCATCAAAAGAAGTGTCATAGAAAGATGCCAACTTTGATCTCATCTCCTCAATATCACGTTTAAGACTCCTAAATTTTTTTGGACTCCAAACCTTCAACGCCTCCCTAGTCTTCTTTATCTTATTACAAATACGAATGAAAGAGTCCTCCCCCCTCCAGACTCCCACCCTCTCTCTACTACTTGTTTACACTCATCATCTTTAATCTTGGACTCCTCAAACCGCCAACGTTTACCTCATTTCTTTTTTCTCTTTCGAGTTTCTTTGATCTCAAGTAGAATGGGGAGATGATCTAAGTCGCTAGGGTTTAGGTGTACAACTGAAGAGGCTGGAAACAAACCCTTCCATAACTCAGTAGCTACACATCGGTCCAGTCAGATCTTGATCGTTTGGCCTACTCTAACTCCATGCCATGTAAAACGTGGGTCAATAAATTTTACATCGCTCAACTGTCCAAACTCGAGGTCATCGCTCAGGCCCACCATTTGCCTCAAGTTTCTTAGAACGCCCCCTCCTTATCAATCATCGATGTGATTTCATTTAAATCACCCTCACCACCCACGACAAGTTCCCATATAGACTCAGTGTTCTCAATAAAGTCCATAAAATATGTCTATTTTCCACTTTAGGTTGACCATAAAACCTTGTAAACTGAAATCTCTTTGGATCTGTCGGATCCCCAACGATAGAATCAATGTGGCTCAACGAGAAAGATTGAATTTCTACAATTGTGTCGTCATCGCAGAGCAAACACAAACCTCCACCCCTACTAATTCCCTTGTCATTCTTCTTTTTAATTAAAGTATAATCTACTCCAAAGCTATACTTCCAACCCAGTTGTCTTCTAAATCCCACCATTTCCTCCTCGGTACATCTAATCTCACTTAAAAACTCCACCTTGGGACCATTTTGGGATAAAATCCCTTTGAGAGCTTAATTGTCCAAGGATTCCCAATTCCTTGGCAATTCTAACACAAGATATTCATTGTGCATAATGGGTTGAGACTGGACCCATCATGGTGGAACGTTCGAAAGCACATTCAGAGCTCTGAGATTTCATCTTTAGACTACAACCACTCTTCTTATCCTTCCTTATACGTCCTCCAACCTTCTTCCTCCCACTTTCCCATTAGGCCTAGGAGAATTTGGGGACACATCGGCCTGTGTGTGAGCCCCTCTTGATATTGGGCTCACCTCCATAGAATTACGAGCCATCTGACTCTTCTTATTTTCCCCTCCTCCAACTTCTTTGCTACTAATTAGACCATCTATTGGCCCACCAACTTTGTTCTCAGTTGAAGCGCAGTCACGTGACACAACTACCTTCTCAATCCCGTTCCCTCCTTGAATTAAGTTATTTTTGAAAACCTGCTCCATTTTTCTCGCTACACAAACCCGCCCTTTTTCTTTGGAATCATAATTTCTGGTTTCACAATCCGTCACAATCCCTATCAATGCTGAGTTTGCACAATTTCCTGCTTCCTTTCCAAAATCCGAACCAATCACCATCAATGCCGGATCTGGACACAATTCACCATTGATTGGGATCTCCGGAGAATCTGAAGGGACTACCGTAATTGGTGGAGATTGTCAGAATTCTATGCGCCACCGTTTAGACACCAAACCGCTGCCTTCATCATCTTGATCGACCTCCATCAAATCGTCATCTTGGGGGGCACAATCTTCCTCCCATTCTGATCTCGTCTGGACCATGCCAGACATAGAGAGTTCCGGTGCTTCCATTCTCCACCCTCCCTTCTCGTCTTCATAGAGACCATACCGACAACTCGCCCATCCCGACTCTAGAAGGTTGTCTTCCTCCTCCTTAAGCTTCCCGGCCAACCACACATCTCTTTTCTCGGCACATAATAGCGTGTCGAAATGCATCTCTCTGACTGCACCCTTTCGATGTTTCTCGCAATGACCAGATCCATGAGAGTAAGCCACAAAAATGGCAGAAGGATGGGAGTCTAATGTAGTCGATATCTAAGTGTGATGGTCTAACTTTACCCGGGAGCCTAACCGTCATCCCCCTCCTTAGCGGTTTGGTAATATCAATCATGACTCGTACCTTCAACACTGACCCTAGGAACAAACCAAATTTCTCCTCCTCCCCATCCTCCATTCTTACAAACATACCAACTACATCCCCTATTTTCTCCCCGATTGCTCTCACCATATCCAGTGGTAGAACCCCCAAGCCCTAATCTAAAAGAGTTGCCATTGCAGTGGGACACGCAACATATCCTCTCTTGAGTATCTTCCATATGTCGCCGTCACCGTAAATAAAGCCTTTTCAAAGTGCCATGGACAACCTCTTAACACCCAGTTGCGATCATACTCCCTCGAGAAAGAGAAAACCACGTTATCGCTGCCATCCAGCGAAAACGTTAACACCTGCACTCGCCCATAATGGTTGTTTTTTGGAGTCCATTGCATCTTCATTGTCTTCATTAAAATTCCCTTCTTATATATATGGCTTTGAGGTTAACAAACGACCTACCAGTAAAAACCTTCTCGACCTCCATTTATCTAGGTATTCCGACAACACTATTTCAACCACCTCCTCTTTTGAGAGAGATAAGCTTTACAGCTTTTGACCCAATTCCTCCTCCATGTTACAAAGAGCCGATGATGCTTGATCCCACCAGAGACCACACTTTTCCACCAAGTTAATCATACATCGAGAGAGATCTCGTCATAAACAAGAGAATAACTGTAACATTAATCCTGAATCCTGTCGGCGGCAAAAGAACCCTAGCTCTTACTCACCCGAAGAGAGAAAGAGAAGGAACTTTGAATGCTTTTATATCTAAGGGCTCTAAAAGAGTGTAAAATATTGTGTAAAAAATGGTGTCCCTTGATCCGGATATATATTTATATATATATGAGGGATATATATATATATATGCTTTTATACCAACTTTTCAATCACATTTTTCAATCTTAACCGTTCAGTTTTTAGGTCTTAATATGTAGATCACTTATGCAAATTTCATCTAAATTGATGATCGTTAAGGTGATCAAAATTACGATTTTCATGAACGGTTCAGGTTTGGCAGATGTGAACCGTCCATTGATTTAAACTAGTTCGAAACCTTAACGATCACTAATTTGGTTAAAAGTTTCTAAAAATGATATGTGATCGAAATGTTAGTTTAATGCTCAATCCCTCATATTAGTCATAATAAAGGATCCTTTAGCAGAAAGACCATGTATATATATTTATGTCCATTACAGGTAGAACTCTTCATATCCATTTTCTCACTGAGTCAACCACCAAACTTCATTTTTGTTTCCCCTTCTAAAACTGTTTTTTTCAAATTTTTTTTTTTATCTAAAAGAGATAATTTCATTATTTATCCATAGCCAGAAGACACTTACATCAATGCTCGGTTTACGCCGGAATGTTCCAACAGTAAACAAATCGAAGCTAGTTGAAGGGTACCCTCCTTACAAATGGGTTTAGCTTAATTATTAAGCCTACATCAAACGCAAACTATATTAAACTGTCTAATCCTCATGAACAGTAAAACTAGTCCCCTAGAGACCGCTATTGATGTACAACTATAAATACTAAGAATCAGTGAATCAAAACATAGTCTCACTCGGTAGGCATTAGAGCAGCTGCTCACAGCTTACCTTTGCCCTTATCAACAGGCCAAAAGTATCCCCAGACATGTCTAGCAACACAATACCTAGTGAAGGTGCGCGTATCAGATGACTTACCCAGCTTAGGGTTCTTGTTTTTGCTACCAATAGGGCAACACAGCTTCCTTTTGTAAGTCACTGGTTCTCCAAGCTTCTCACCTTCAATGAGTCTCAAAGATTCGGGCTATAAGGTCAAAAGCTTACCTCCCAGGATGGTGTTAAACTTTTTGGGGGAAGGTGTCACTCCCTTATCTCGGGGTACGCTTTTTGGAAGGAGTAGTCACCTCCTCGCTTTGTTGCTAGAGTTCTTCACCACTCTTCACCAATTGCATGTCAGAATTAGGGCTAGAGACGTCCTCAATAGAAAGAGACTCCAGGTTGGGTTCTAGCCTTGGTGAACTCTCTTCAAACTCTAGATTGGAGCTCAGGCTCCGCTCCTTTAGAATCACAGGTTTCTTCTTTTTTTTCATCGTAGGAACAGATAGAGCCAAGGTAAAGCCGGTTCACTTGAAGTATGGGCTGTGAATGCAAACTTACTATTAAAGTTCCGAGAAGAAGGACCCGTAAACCCTAAAACCTTGGCCTCCATCTTGTTGGCAAGCAGAGTAACCAATCCACACAAAGAGCAACGTCCTTTCATAATGCTCATATTGGAATGTCAACAGAGGTTCAACTCCGATCCATCTTCAAGAAAGACGTTCCTGTCCAACTCAACCAGTTTAGAGATATCATGAGAAAACAAAATTCTAACATTCTCTTTCTTGTATTTTGTCTTGTCATAATCAACAAAACCTCCTAAAAGGTTACTGATCAGGGTTAAGTTAAGAGGAACTTCATATCGAGGTGGGATTTTAAGAACCTTAACCCACATCAGGATGTGTTTGATCGGGACTTGATTGACGGGACAAACCCCATCATAGATCTCTAGTAGGGCTGTCAATTTTGACACGACCAGACAACTCGACTCGAAACCCGCACAAAATAAAGAGGGTAGAACCCGCACGAATAAAAAGTGGGTGAATGGCGGGTCAACCCATCATATCCCATTTAATAAATGGGTCAACCACGAGTCAACCCGCCAACACAAAATGAACCCACATAACACGTTTATTAGATGGGTCGGGTTATATAATATATATCTTACGTACACGACCCGTTTAAAAAGTAATATTACATGTGTATAAGGGTCCAATACGTTTTCACTTTAGCCTAGGGTTACCGAAACACTCTAAATTCTCTTGTTTTAGTCTTGTATCAATACACAAACTGTAAAGTTCACAGCTCATTAGCTCTCTCTGTTTGCGGCTCATTAGCTCTTTGCAAATGTATTTTGGTCACGTCAATGACAATTTTATATATGAGAATTATTTGACTGATTCTAGTTTTGCTTGATCAACTCTTGTCTTTTATGCTGAATAAAGTGAAGAAGACTTGGAAGTTAAGATTTGAGGCTTTTACATTCCAAGTTAAACTTCAAATTTAATTATGGATTATGTCTTTCAATTTTAGATTGGGAGTGTTTGACTTTATATTGGAAATTTAGATTTGATTATTTATGAGTTATAAAATTATGCTTTTGTGGAGTTTTTAATAAATATAATCAAGTGATGTTGTTTTTTTTTTATTAAATAGGTCACAGTTGTCATTGGTCATTTTGTCGAACACGACATAGCCTATTTATTAAATGGGTTAAACGGGTAACCCGTTTAAGAAACAGGTTGGGTTTGGGTTTAGATTTTTGACATGATTATTAAATGGGTTGGGTTTGAGTTTGTATCTTGTGACACGTGAAATTCCTTAACCCGACACGACACGACCTATTGACAGCCCTAATCTCCAAGGCTAGTGGTGCACGATCAAATCACCATACTCCACCCTAAAGAACCTTATTTCGGTCTCGGACAGTTTCAAAAGAGAAGAGATAGAGGTTTTCCCCTCTCTCTTGAATCTGAGAATCGGCCGCTCAACCATCCAAGTGCGTAGGAAATACGACTTGAAGGTGGCAGAGTCCATTGGGCGGCGAGTGAGAGGCTTGCCAAGAAGGAAGGCATGAGAGGACTTTTGAACAGGTCCGCCTCCAATCTTCCCTAAGTCAGGGGCTTTGCCTCGGTCTGCCAAGGCTAGTGAGGCAGCAAGACTTGCAATCACATCGTCAATGGATGCCATGAGAGTGGAGTAGTGATGAAACAGGGTGAGAATAGGGGATCGAAGTTGGAGTTACGACAGAAACGCGCTGGTTTAAGGAGAGCTCGCTAGGGTTTGCAGAGACGCACTAGTTTCGACACTATATATATATATTATTATTTTTTTTTTCTCAAACTCTTGGTAAGGATGCAATTATCTCTATTGGGAGTTAAACCTAGGTTTCTCTATAATCATTGTTGGAGGTATTTGGTTTTAGCATACCATAATTACGTGTTCAACGTCTAGAGTCAAATAGACAACTATCTGCGAGGCTGGATGCTTTCATAACACGAACTACTCTGAGTTTTATCGTTGTAATCTCGTATTATTATTTGTCCATGAATCTAGTCTATATTACATACATGAACTCTGTTATCTCAAAGAAAATCACTGAAAAACTAGTCCACGATCAATAGAAAACCAATATACTTGCTCTACCAACCTCTTCTAACACTTCATGGAACCAAAGGGTGTCCAACTTCCTTTACATCGTGAGCCTATGAGTAAAAAGTAAAAAATAAAAATTAGGAAAAGGAAAAGTCTAAGTTACTGTTTTGCCCTTCGTGTACAAAGAGTTTTGTTTGATAGATCTCGGCATGGTTTGGGTTTGAGAATCATAACAGAGAGAGAGAGAGTGAGAAAATGGAAGCATTAACGGCGTCGAATCAAGGCGAGTTCGATTACTTGTTCAAGCTCTTGATGATCGGCGACTCCGGCGTCGGCAAAAGCAGTCTTCTCCTCAGCTTCACTTCCGATTCCTTCGAAGACCTCTCTCCTACCATCGGTTCGCTTTTCCGATTCACCTTTTTCCTCAAATTTCCTTCGGTTTTTTTTTTTTTTTTTTTGGAAAATTGTGTAATTTAGTCTTTCGTTTTCTGGCTCGATGATTCTCTCAGGTGTTGATTTTAAGGTCAAGTATGTTAACGTCGGCGACAAGAAGCTCAAGCTTGCAATTTGGGATACAGGTAATCAATCCGGAATTTTTTTACTGTTTGGTGTTAAAAATGTGTGGGAGTTTTCTAGATGCGGTGCTCGTTCTTGTGTGAATAGATTGTTTTGGAAAATTACTATAGGTTAAATTTCAGATTTTAACCAATGCTGGAAGATTTACATAAGAAAAACCATTGAGATAGACATGTGATGTTATTAGAAACTTAGAAGTTGTTAATCATCACTTAGTTTGCCCCTTTATTGCGAATCACGGCTCATTTCGTGCTTTTACGTAATGAAGAGAACAAAGAGCCAATAAGAATTTCACTTTAAAAAGCTGATCAGGCTGCTGTTGTACTGAAGGTAATTTTCTTGTGTGCATTCACTGAATGCTTCGATCGAGCTTGCACTCAAAAAGTTGATCAGGCTGTCACAACTTTGTTGCTCCGATTTACTATAACGAAACTAGGTTTCATCTTTGCCTCAATCCCTGTGGTTAAAGCAATTGGTTCTTCTTGATACATCGATTTTAATTGAAGAACATCTAAAATTTCATCCCAGTGGGGGTTGGATCGTACGACTTAGCACTACTTCTGGTCAATGATCTCAATGGTGAAGATTAAGCATTGAGTGTGCACTGAATTTAAGTGAGAAAAACTTCTGCAATTCATGCTAAAGATTAGCCCCTAATTATCCTTGCATATATCTCTTTCTTGGATTTTAGCCTGTATGCTCGTTGACATAGATTCTTGCTTCAGATGTAGATTGGCTATTCGTGTTGTAAAATGTTCTGTCATTAATTAGCTCTCCATGACCTTGTTCATTGTCAAAAGAAAGGCTTGGAATCTGCCATTTCTAACAGCTTTTTTTATTGATTCAGCTGGTCAAGAGAGATTTAGAACCTTGACGAGTTCATATTACAGAGGGGCACAAGGGATAATTATGGGTAAGTGCTATCTACACCTGTATTAAACTTACGAACTCAAAATTGTAGATAGTATAACATAACCTGTGCATTAATAGCAGAATGCCACTTATGTTGATCTTGTTCTTTAGTTATCTTTATAAACGATTATTTATTTTCTTAGAAAGGAAAAAACTTAAAACATAACATGTTACTTGTAAATTGTGCTCTGGAGGGAAGACATAACATGTCTTGTTGATTCTTTTGGTGTTTCCACTAATGGATTGCCTTACTTTATTTAAGTGCAAGTTGCATCTTTTCCATTTTTACTTGTGAGAGATAACTATGTCTCGCATCATCATAGTAGAGTTGGTAATTTTCAGGCCTCTGAATGAGGGATTCATTCTATTAGATATTCATCTGTTTTTTATCTTAATATATGTATATTTTTAAATTGGAACAGTTTATGATGTAACAAGGCGAGAAACTTTTACAAACCTTTGCGATATATGGGCTAAGGAAATAGAACTCTATTCAACAAATCAAGACTGCATCAAGATGCTTGTGGGAAACAAAGTTGATAAGGTATTTTAAATTTCCAGTTTAATATTCTCTCTTTCTCTGGCCATCTTGATTACGAGAAGTACTCTTCTCAGATTTGTAGCAGCTTTCTAGTTGTAAATAGTGTCATGATAGGTCCTGCGTTTCGTTCTCGTGGTAACCAGATTACCAAAGAAAATACTGTCATCCTCCAGTGGATTAGCTCCAACAACTGTAATAGCTCGAAACCTGAACAAAAATAATATTGTAGTCCCTTTGATATTCTCTGCATGTTTTTGCTTTCTTGGGGACCTTGTAATTGTTGGTCGTCTCAATGCAGTCCCTTTTAGATAAACACATATTGTTAGAATTATATGGGAAATTTGGGAAGTTGTGCTCTCTGGAGCAATTCCGAAATCCCAAGTTCAGTTTTGAAGTTTGGTTGTCTTGTGGCTGCTTTGAGGATTCAGAAATAGTGAACACGCTGGAAGTCAGATAGGTGTGAGGGCATGGGAGAGATGAGAGAGGGATAGAGAAACAGAAAGGGAGAGAGAGAGAGAAAATGGGGGTGTGAGGGGAACTAGAGAAGGAGTAGAGAGTCTGAAGCTTAAGCCTAGTGTCTTTAGGGTGGAGTCCAAAAGTTTCTGCATTGAGATTGCTATGAAGTCTTGTGGAGAAAGCATCATCATCATTGAAAGAAGCAGATCAAAATGCTTTCAGATTGGAACCGGTTTGGGTTGTGCGGTATGGCTTACAGGTCAGCTAAGAAAGGCAAGTACTGCTGGGTAACAGAATTTCTATCTGGCTTTCAGAGGCAACAATGGACCCGTTATGAAACTTTCTTGGTGTAACAGATATGAAGTTGTCCAATCCATCATTTTACCGAAAGGGGAAAGAAAGGAAGGATGGATTCAGATGGAGGAAACTTTAAACACTTTCTTGTATGGGAAAAGAAAGGAGGAAGTGAAGCAAGTCACCGAGGATACGAGGAACCAAAAGCCAGAGGGAGAGGTTTCCAGGAGCTCAACGGGAAAACAATGGTAGCTTCATGAAACAAGGAGGAATTGAGACGCAGAAATTGGTAAGATACCAACAAGTCCTGGGCTTGTACAGTGGTTTTGTGAAAGGCAGGCTGTTTTTTAGTCTTGGAAGAACATTGAAAGAGGTTTGTCAAGTTGGCTGGGCAGAGAGGTGAGCTTTATCCTTATCAAAACAACAGAGCTTTCTTCGTCTGTGAAACTGTGAGGAGGCAGAACAGATTTTTAAGTCATGGAAATGTCCCATCACTGGGGCAACCAGAGGTCCTTCTTTTTGACTGGGCACAAGGTTGACAAACAACCTGAAGAAGGGTAGTGAGCTATGGAGGATGGATAGCAGTGAAGGGGCTCCAACTTAATTGGTGGTAGCAGGAACATTTTAAGCAGATCTGTGATACTTGTGATGGCTTGCTTGAAGGTTTCACACATCTGTTGAAGCTCGAATCAGAATCAGAGTCAGAGTCGTTTGGGGTTGTGGGGTGCTTGCTGTAGTGTGGGTGGTGTGTGGATGGAAAGAAATAAAAGACTGTTTGAAACCTTTGGCAGGGTGGAGAGGGAAGACTTGTGGGAGAGAGTTAAGTTCGGGGCAATCCTTGTGGGGTTCTACTTCTAAGGATTTTAGGGATTCTAATCCTTCTTCCATTATTCTTAACTGGCAAGCAGTTGTAGTATAAGCCCCCCAAAGCCTAAGCTTTGAGTTAGCATTAATAGATGGGCTGCTAAGCCTCTATCCCTTGCTGCCCTCTTTAGCTATCTAAAGCAGACGCCTTATCCACATCCTTGTACATTTGTTTCAATAAAAAGCTGTTTCTTTTCAAAAAAATGGACAAAAAAAAAAAAACAAAGAAACAGTCAACACGCTAAAAACCCATTGGATTTCAAGGACTAGCATTTATGGTATATTCCTTGGTGGCAGAGATAGTCGGTCTTTAGTGTTTGTGTCTGCTGCTGACTAAGAGTATTTGGTGTAGCTATCTGCTTCTTACTGTTGTTGTTGACCACTTCTCCACTATTATCGTATTGTTCACTGTGATCAATGGAATCATTTTTCCAGAAACAAAAAATGAAAAGAAAAAAATTGAAAGAGTTAAAAACTCTTACTTCTTCACTGAGAAGTGAAAAGAAGTGGAATTAAGAGAGAGAATGTGGGTTTGGTCAGGCATATAGCCGCTAAGGGAGCACTTAGGGCAGAAGCATTATTAGTGTCTTATTATTTTTAACCTTAGGTATCAAGGTTGAAGTCATTGGATCTAATCCAATGGTGGGAATTCTTTGGTTGCTTGGTGACCAGGGAAACAGAACACTTGTAGCATGTGCTTTATTATTTCTGCAAATCTGGACAACAAATGATATTCTAGAGTGGGTGATCCGCATCCGCTCGTAATTTGGTATGGATTTAATTTTACATGAACAATGAGGATTTTTTCCTTCCAATCTTTAGTTTGTATTTTATCCCTCCGCTCAGTAGCCAGTTGGATTTTTTTTCTTCCAATCTTTAGTTTGTATTTTATCCTTCCACTCATTAGCCAGTTGGCATGCATGTCTGCTGAACATTGTAACATAGGAGTTCAAATTTTATGAGGTTATTATTTGTGTTAAGCACGAACGTCTAGATGATTACTGTCTATATTATTGAGCTTTTCGTACTCAAGGATGATCCTTACTTTTCAGGAGAGTGACAGGGTTGTAACCAAAAAAGAGGGTGTGAATTTTGCTAGGGAATCTGGATGTCTCTTTATTGAATGCAGTGCTAAAACTCGAGTGAATGTCCAACAGTGCTTTGAAGAGCTTGTTTTAAAGGTATGAGAACCTCATAACTATTGCAATCTCATTGGTTCATTTGGCTGTGTCTGCACTAATCTGTATGTAACTTGGGTATTGAAAGCAAGTATTGGGACATGAAAAATAGATAAATAAGGTATACCTGTTTGCAAAAGAGAAGTATCAATGAAAGCATTATAATCGGTTAGGCGGCCATCTGTTGCCTGATATTCTATATTGCTAACTGAAACTTGATGGCATGATAATTGTATGCAGATTCTGGATACTCCTAGTCTGTTAGCCGAGGGTTCTAAAGGGGTGAAAAAGAACATATTTAAGGAGAAACCGCTGGCCAGTGCAGCCACAAGCAGCTGTTGCTGAAGCTGAAAAGTCTATCAATCTTTTGGCATTTCAGATGTCTCTAACTAATAGTAACGGTTCTTTTGAAATCTCAATGAATTATTGCCATTGTATTTTTTTTAAAGGACTGAAAATTACTTGTAAAATATAAGTCATGTGATTTCTGCCTTTTTATTGAGTTTTCTTTTAGACTCCTCTGTGACTTCTGTTGTGTACAAACATAATTACATTTAATTGTCAAGCCTGGAAGAATTACTGATGTAGTAGAACACGTTCAAGCTGATTTATTTGTGCATTGTACAGAATATGATTTTCAAGTACTTGATGCTTTCCCGAAGCTTGATATTGACAATGTATCTTCTGTTCATCATGAGTTTGGGAGAAACTTGTCTTGCGTTTTCATTTCCACCATCAGTTTCAGTGAAACTTTAGTACTTCCTGTTGAGCTACTCCAATTGAACTTTAGGACAATGCGAAATCATTGGCAATTCGAAAACATAATTTGACGAGCGGCCATAACATCTCCCATGTACTTGGGGGTCAGTTAATCATGTTTTCTTGCCTCCTGCAAGGGGATCAAGCATGGTTGCGCAAAAAAGGTTTGACCAAGAGGGGAAAGTCCAAATTGCAATTTTTGGCCTTCTACGTCGTTCATAGCTTTCTGTGTTGTCATTGCCAACAACAACAATAATAATAATAATCATAGATCGTTAAAGAAGAAAAATGAGAAACCTCAGAGGTAGGAGCAGAAGCATCCATTTGGAGTGGTATCACCAAACCTTCTTATAAACCAATTACCATAATCAAAACAAAATTTGAATGCTACTGAATTTCTCTTGCAAATATTGTACAATGTCACTGGAGCTCTTTCCAACATGAAATCACCCGGCCAAACACCTGGGGCACTGCCTGTTGGACCTAGCATGCATTGACTGAGAGATACATGACAACAACATCCCTCTCCATGTTGATAGATTTCTGACGGATCATGCAAAACTTAGCAGCTGAAGAAGGTCAAGTTTTTTTTTTCTTTTTTTCCTGAGAAGGAAGAAGGTCAATAGTTTAACCGTTGCCTAAACAAAATTGCAATTGCTCAGCTACATAGGCAGTCCTATTTTCCTAGCGTCCTGGTGTTCATGAGGTTGGATCATCAATGGTGTGGGTAGTGGCCTGCCTCATTAAACCCCGCCAAAAAAAGCCGGTAAGAAATTACAAACTTCAAACTCAATTACTTTTCTCATCGACTACGATTTGACTAAGCCACTTTTGGTAGGATAAGGTAAAGACATTGCGTGCACGTTTGGTACTC
The DNA here is from genome assembly GCF_000184155.1 of Fragaria vesca subsp. vesca. Classification (NCBI taxonomy): domain Eukaryota; kingdom Viridiplantae; phylum Streptophyta; class Magnoliopsida; order Rosales; family Rosaceae; genus Fragaria; species Fragaria vesca. Next base: position 12,344,532 of record NC_020491.1, read on the forward strand.
GGGCTATATTAGTCATCCTTACTTTTGTCATGTGGGGTGTTTTAAGATGTATTAATATTAACCCATGTTTAGTGTTGCATGAGATTAGAGGGTAGTTTGTTTGGTTTATGGTTTAGAATGATGGTACTATTTAAGGATGACATATTTAAGTATCCACAATAACACCATCTAAGGAGGCTAAAATGAAAACAATATGTTACGTAAGCTTATTTATTTTAGTACCCACTAACACCAAACATAGTACTAACTAAACTGGACTCTTTATTTAGCACAGTCTTATTTAGTCCAATGAAACAAATATGCACGCCTGTTTTACGATGTACTGAAATGACGCCATGGTTTCACATGTCATTGAACTAGGGAAACCAGTCCCCGGCGTAGCAAGCACACCCAAACACACCCCATGATGATCTCTGCAAATTGCTCCCATTCCAAACCGGCCAAGTTCCGAGATAACCACACCATGGTCATTCAGTTTGACGAAACCGGGGTTTGGATACCTCCATTGCAGCTGACGCCTGGTAACAGCCACCCTCTCATTATGCAACTCTTCCAGCCTCCCCCATCTTCCAATGTGCCTGCCTTCACGTATGCACCCCACCATGCACTTGCTCCGAACAGCCACTAGTTTCCATGAATCCTTCATCCTATAGGTTCCAAGTGATGACACAACCACTCCAGCCCCAAGTCTCTTGCCACCGCAGCTACACGCAGGAAGAAGCTCATAAAACCTCTCATTCCAAGAATGATTAACATCAGCTAAGAAAGTAAGCTTCCAAGTTTTTCTTGCCACCAAGCAGTTCCAAAGAGGATGCACTACTCGAACCATCTTGCTCTCCAATAACCAGACCTCCATTTCCCGCTAGTGGTATAGATAAAATTACAATCACTCTTGCAGAGAGAAACTGATAAATGGAAGGAGCATCAGGGCAGGCTAAATAAGTTTAAAGATGGATACTTATATGATGGAAATTAGTTATTCAATTTGTGCTGAATTTGAAGCCTGAATCCAAACTTCGCATTGTAATATTTTCTATAAGAACATATAGAGAATAGGCATGCTTGTCATCACAAATATGAGGAACAACTATTCATATCCAACTGGTGTCTCAAAGCTTGAAATTAAAAGTGTTCTTCACTCATGTCCAGGAGTAGTGGATCAATACACTACCTTTCAAGAAGAGAAACCCATCCATGATATTCAAATCAAGAAAACCAGAATAAGAATTATAATTTAGAATGATGCTAGGTGAAGTAGCTCGTCACTTAAAAACCAACCAGGGGACACGCATTCCCTAGTTAGTGATAAAATATTCAAACATCATTGCCAACACCTACTGTTTTAATTTCTGACTATTCAATTTCTTGAGCTCTTGTTCTGAATTAAAATTGAAAAACGTATCTAATTAGAAGCATCAGGCATCCCCTGAGAACAGGTATCCTACAAATATACGTACCACTTTTTGAGCTAAAATCGACATTCAATGTACAAGAAAAAGGACAACGATGATAAAAGGAATTGCTTGAAAGAGAAATATAAGACAATGGCGCCATAGCCCTTCATAATTTGCACAATTTCATTGTTTAATACAAATAGGCAAAACACCTTATTTAAGAACAAAACCTTCATGGACTGTCAGATGCTACACAAATCTTATATGTATGAGATTTTCTGTTCTGTCATGGAAACAGATGCGGGAACAGAAAGATGACAATAGTACCTTTCATAGTCGCTTGCAGTAGCACTCGAAACATGGACTCTTTTCCTTCAAAGTTCCTACATTAATGTAACAAGCTCGAGTACTCTAGACATTTTCGTGTTAATGTCCCACAAAAGGTATCTGAGAAACCTGGACTTAATATTAATGCTATGGTACTATCATATGCATCCAGAACATGAGGCCATTAACTGCAAAATAAACAAATAAATACGAAAATGATGAGAACTAAAACCTCGAGTGAGTGAGCAATCAAGATTCAAGTGAATACTCATACAATTTAATTGAATTCCATCACCCCATCAATTTTCTGAAATTGGAACATGAATTCAAATATCATTGCCAGAGCCTTCCACACTGATAAACCATTCTATTGGATCTCATTCAAAACAATCCGCTACCGTTCATCTTCCAGTAAGTGAAATTTGAAGAAAATGCTACCCAAGAAAAACTCCAATATAAAAGTTAATAGTGAGGATAGTTTCACTAGGAAAAAAGAATCAATTAAAGGTAAAAGGAGAGATCTAATGGGATATGGTAAAGCTAGTAGCTTAATGTGGATTCACAAACCTTGATATTTCATAAGGTGTAAATTTTCAGTCAATATACAGATGCTATCCTATAGTTCAGCCATGGAGGTTTTCATAATGGAATAGTCAGTTTATAGTATCAGTAATCTGAATTTGAATATTTTATTACAAGTAAACAAGAGATTCAAGAAAACAAGTTAGAACTGCTGTTTTGCAGCTTCAAAGACCTTAATTATGGTTTGTTTATCCATGATTCCATGCTAGGGGTGTCATGGGTGAAAATGACATGAAATTAGTAGAAGCAATGATAATTTGATATATTTCCATAAGTAAGAGTATATTAGAACAACCGGTGAGTCGATTTCCAGTATCCGAGATCTCTAAAAATGCTGAAGGCAAACCTGCTAAAGAAAAGGATACCGAGGCAAATTTAGTATCTTTAGGTATAAAATGAAGTTGAGACAATATCAATGCTGTTAGCCTGTTACTACAATGTCCTTGCATATTCCCATATGCAGAATCAGAATATTAATGCCACTTCTTGAGCTCTTCTTTGAATAAAAATTGGAGAAAAAAAAAATATCCAAGTGGGGGACCAGGACTTCAAGATTCCATGTGAGGTTTATGACATGCCATGCAGAAGAAAAGAGAGCAATGATAACACAAATACTTTGTTTGAAGCAGAGAAAAAAAAAGAAGAAAAAAACAAGCACGGGCAAGGACTGTTCTACACCATCATGATTTCCATGACTTCATCTATTAAAAACATCTGTTCATTTAAACTTTAACCAGAGGTTCGTACACTGACGGATTGTCACACAAATCTTATATAGATAAGATGCAGAGCCAGCTTAAAGAGGGTGCAACCAACGACAGCACAGAATCCCCCACCCCCCTAAGTATGGTTCCCAGGCATCAATCTATAATAAGCCTTCCCTGCCTAATCGACATTCATGCCTTTATCTATAAGAACTAATCATAAAGATCTTCATTTTTTTTTTTTTGAAAGAAACCTAGAGCCATATACTACAAAAGGAAAATCTCACATGCTCTAAAGTTGAGCATCTTCCAACCTGCTATGATCCCCCGGCCAGAAAACAATTGCTACTGCCGGAACTGCTTACACCGAAAGGTATATCACGAACCATAAACTTAACACTATGTGTCCCAATGTCATCCAATATCTCAAGACACTCCCGCAAATCTGCATCACTTACTAACATCACCCATTCCTGTTCATCATCCAAGTACTTGAGCTGGAAAGTTCCATCTTGCAACTTCAACCTCTTTGCAACTTCTTCATACAGTTTAAGGCACCCACCAGAAGGCTCAAACTTGAACCTGATCGTATCTTCTTTATATGTAGCTTTCACAATGATTTTTGATCCAATCTCAACATTTGTTTCTTTGACTTGGTACTTTCGCTCCTCAAAGCTCTGAGAACTTGAGGAACAGCCATGCATCATTGAACCAGAACTATTCGACGAGTCTGTCATGCTTGAAGAAGTAGGCTGGTTATAATTAACATTCCCCCCATCTCTGTCTACCCCTATGTCCATCTCATCAGCAACAACAAAGGAGCTTGAGCTCTGAGGCACAAAATGGCAGCCAGAACTCTCTAATGTTAGACTGTCGTTGCTCTGACCCCATCGATTGACTTCTTTTACCAGATAAGAGACCCCAAAATCAGTTTCAGGACAATTGTGAGGCATGGTGTCATGGTCAGTCGGCTGGCATGACCCAAAATCAATTGCAATCGGCTTGGAATTCATACTACAATCAACCACAGAGATATTCTGTTTTTTTACCTCTTCCTTTTCCTGATGAGCAGTTGGAATCGGCGTACCTCCATTCATGCAACAGCCATCTTCTTCTAACTTAATTTCAAAACGCTCACCATCTTTACAAGACATTGAAGGTACTGAAACTGGATATTGGGGAACAGGAACAATATTCTGAGCAGGCAAATTCTTCTCGGGAAAGAATAGATTTTGTTGAGCATCAAATTCTTGGATGATGGACCCAGTAGCCACAAACCCCCCAGTGGTTGGGTCATACTTCAATCCTCCTTCCACCCCTTGAACAGAATCAAGTACAGTTTGTATTTTCTTCAGGGAACGGTTCACCTTATTTATCTTACGAGATGGCCATCTAGAAATCCCGTGTTGTCTGCAGATCCTTTTTAACGTAGTGGGGCAGACTCCGATGCTTTTTGCAGCATCCTTGAGACTCCCAGAGAAGTATTGCTGTAGAACACTCAAGCTCACATTTTTCTCTGCTGTACTACGCTTTTTTTCCGCCTGCCTTCTTGATCCATTTGGTGCATGTTCAGGAGGAAAATCTACTTCAACTCCACCATCTTTTCTATTGAATACATTAGAGGGTATATTCTCAGCTGACTTCATTTCACTATCTGATGACGGTGACTGAGAATTTCTCCTGGGGATTGATGGGGTATTTGGGATTGCCTCCCTTTGAAACCCATTGTCGGAGCCTTCTACCCCAGTCAATTCTGCATCTGATACAGTCCTCAAACTCTTACAAATTCTCTGCATGGTGCCCGAGAGGTTGTTTAACAAAAGTTGCTGTTCTGAACTGCCCTTCATATTGACAGGCAGAAAAAACTCTAAAATATAGTCATCGTCACCGGTGTAGGTGCTCCTCAATCTGATTGCAACAGCAGCGTTCAAACCATACCGGCGTGCATGATGAACTAGTGGATAGTCATATATGTCATACACCTTAACATCATGAATGAAGAAGGGGTGATTTGATTGAAGTGCTTTCCCAGCAATACCATTTCCTTCCTCCAGATGATGTTCTGCACATGCATGCACAAAGCCTTGCATTGTTCTATCATTTACATAACAAGCTGTTTCTTCAACGCATAGTATGCATTTTTCATTTGAATTTGTAATACCCTCTCGAACACGTACTCTTCTAATTCCCTCTCCATCACCATCAGAGTAGCAACAAGGAATCCAGGTGAGAGCCAAGGGCAATGTATGCGCATGACACACAGCTCGTAAGACATCAGTAATTTCAGTTAAAGCAGCTCTTTGGTTCCTTGAGAGGCAATGGGGAAGAATTCGTGGAGGCGTAGTGGTCCTCAACTTCACAGCCTGGAGGGCATTACAAACTATCTCCATCTCTGCATCAAAGTTGAGTTTATCTTTTGTACTGACAAGTTCCAGCACAGCACAGCATGACATTTCAGAGTTCATATCAAAAACTGGCAGGGCAATTGATCCACGGACCTGATGATCAGCAGCATGTTCCACCCTCAGGTACTCGGCCTTGTTGTAATAGCTAACATTTGATGTCCACTCTGGAACTTTGGAGACAAATACACGGCCGGGAAGCCCCAGGACAGAACCCTGCTTTTCCTCTGCAGAGAATGTAAACATCCTTGACACTTCCCGATACCCAGCAAGAACATGGTCAAGCAAATAGGGCTGTTCGCAAGTGCTTAAGAAGGAGTGATCACCATGCTTCATTGGAACCCATACTTGCGCCAAAATTCCCCCACCAGAAGACTCCTTAAACAAGGACAGCGCCTTTAGCATCTTCTCATTAAGTGACCATCCATGTGGTCTGGAGATCACATAGTCTGCCGTATCCATGATATTATTCTGTTGAACAAAACCATTCTTCAGTTTAGCAGCTGCATCATGAGCGTGGTTGAAATCAGTTGACGCCCCGAACTGGGTGGTGTCCATTTGCTGAAACCCAATCTTATCACAACAATCAAAAGAAGACCCACCATCTTCAGCCACAGCCAATGCTCCACCGTTCTGTTGCGCAAAACTCAATGCATCCAAAGGCGCATAACTCACGGACGGATACGACACTCCAATCTGCTCCATTGTCCCCGGGCTGCTGCACCACCCAGCATAAGTATCAAAATTCATAAGCTCAGCAATGTTGTTAAATATATCCTCTGAAATCACGTTCCTCGCTTCACCATCCAGCCCCACCAGACCCTCCACCGCAGCACCTCCAGAAGACGAACACCCCTGATCCTTCCCCTGCCTAGTCGAAAACTGGTACTCCATATCCGGGTTTCCCGAAACAAACTTAACTGTTAGAGTTGCTCCACCACACAACAACAATAGCTGCTCAAAACATCCCCCACCATCAAATTGCCCCTCCACACTCTCTAAACACAAAATCAAGAACTCTAGAACCAAAAGCAGCAACTGATTTCAGGCCAATTCAAAATTGGCACAAAACCTGCACTGCCCACTACACAATATTACACTGATTTCCCTCATATTCAAAACCCAACTCAGATTACCCAACTCACTCTACACCCACAAAACCCAACACAACAAAGTCTCAACCTTTACAGTAAAAGTTTCAATCTTTGCAACAAAGTCTCTACCTTTCCATATATTATGATACTGAAAATAAAAAGAACAAAAAGTCAAGAGACAAAACTGACTGACCTCAAAGTGATAAACACTGGGGGTGTGTCTGCCGACGTCGAATGACCGCCGCAAAAAGCAGACAGAACACGACAGGGGTTCCAATTCACAAGGTGAGTTTTGCTTCGGAAGAAAGTAAAGGCGGGTTGTGTCTGTATGTGGATTTTGGAAGTGGATATGGGTAGAATTGAAGGAAGTAAAGACAAACCACACCGAGATTCAGGATCAAGTTTCAGAGCTCCCCAATTGGAAACCCCCTACCAAACCCAAAACTGTGTGTTGTTTGCTCACCTAGTCCTTTCAAACAAGTTGTGACCAAGATGAAGAGGTCTTAGAGAGAATAAATTACTATATAGTAAAAGATACAACAAGTAGGCACAGGTCGCTTTAGACATTACAGCGCAGATGGGAACGGTGTAGGATATTTTTTTAGTTTAGTGAATATTAGTTCGAATCCCCGCCCAGTGATCTATTGCATATTTTATCCTGCTAGCTGCTTGAGAATGGCTGATATCATGCATAAGGACTCTGATACGCCATGGTGTTGTGATATTTTTGTTGACAAATTCATTTAGGATCTTCGAGCACGTCATACTCGATTTTTAATTTTGGATATTTTTCTTTTATTTCTAAATATATTTTGCATATCATTTTCTTTCTTGATCCCTTTCTGGGTGATTCATGTGAAAGACGGTGTTTCAAGGTACAATGGAGAGAACCACTGCAAGTTAGTCTAGTGGTTCTTGTCTAGTTGGGTGTGCTTCCCAACTTATGTTCGAAACCAAAAACTATCAAAAGTGACCGGAGGAGGGGTTGTAATGATTTGTTGGCTAATTGCGCCCCTAGTGGAATAGTCCTTGACTCTAGGAAGCATTTTGAATACCGCAAACTTGTTCAAAAAAAAACAAAACAAAACAAGGGTACAAAAAAGAGATTCTAAAACTCTTTTTTATATTGTGCCTATGTATGAGGAAGTTTGAAAGAAGCAAGGGGATTAGATTATGTGAAAGTTCACACAATATGAAACCCAATCAAATTAACCGAAACTTAAAAGAAACAGAATCATATACATACCTTGACATTTCTCACACTTTTCATATACAAACCTTGGCATTTCTCACACTTTTGCTAGGTTTTGTAAAGGACGTTTTTGAGGAATCATTCGTTAGTAGATCTCATGGTAAACTAGCCAGATTTGATCTAAACTGGCATTCCATTCCGCTGCGAATTTTACAGGTCGAGAGAGGAAAATAGCTAGAAGAGAGTGTGTGATGGACAGAAGAGGAAATATGAAACTACTCATCAGTGTCGGATCGAGATGAAGTCATAGACTCAAACAAGGAAGAGGGTACAAAAGAGAAAAAAGAAGAAGTATTTGAGATATGAAATCGTTAAAAAAAAATAAAAAAAAAAGCTTATGACGACAAATGTTAACAGTCGCAAATTGTTAATAATTTGTTGCGGCTATTTCTTGTTAAAGTAGACAAACAGTAGTTAGCAACAATCTATGCAGTCACCTAGCCCAAAGAAAATGCAGGTTAAGTGTTGTGGGAACATATGTCAAGCGCTCTAGCTAAGCATTGTGCATGCGTTCTAATATTTTCAACCCAGCGTTGAGCGTCTCTCAACCGTACACGTAGATGCACGGGTGCGATCCGATCAAGCGCTCTGTCAGAGTGCGATCCAGCTGTCACAAGTTGTCAAGCCGAGCCCAGCCTCGCCGCGTCTATAAATAGAGGTCTCGCTTCACATCCAAAGGTAACGAAAATCATTCCCTCTTCTCCTTCCTCACATTTGTCCGCAAATGAATAACTTGAGCGTCGGAGGGGGTTTTTCCGGTTCTGTTCGGTTGCCTCTCTAACCTCTATTCGTATCTTGCAAGATCTCCACAAACCACCTTAGCGGTCAATCCTTTTTGCGAACAAATCTCTCCCGAACAGATTATCAACGAACTGCTTATAATCCTTATAAACTCTTCACCCCCTTTTCCTTGTACAAACACTAAGCAAGCTAGTAAAAAGTTGGCAAAAACATATATTCACAACCGTCAAAAAATTTAGTTATAGTTAAACTCCCTTCACCAAATGGTAAGAGAGCTCCAAGAGCTTGGAGATTGTCTTCCAGAGCCAATGAGAAAAAAAAACACAGTTTCATAGGCAAAGAACATTAATGAAGAAGAGGCAAACAATTAGAAAATTTCAAGCATATCTAATGCCTCTTCACCTTTTCTTCTTAGATCCACAATGCCTCTTCTAACTTCTTATATTACTTATTCTTTAACTCATTTTAATATCGTGGACATTGTTCAAAGGGTAAAATTCCGTCTAATTAGAATATGAAATCTTAGAAGAAAAAAAAAGTCTTAAAAGGCGATTTATGTTGTTATAATATTATTTTAGCTTTTTTAGTGAGTTATGAACTCAAAATTAATGTTCGAATTAGACAGAATTTCAACAATTGGGCATGATTTATGAAAATTGAAAACTTTAGAGGGTATACTCTTAAAATTAAAAGTATAGAGAGTGAAATGATGCTAACCCTAAAACTGAAATTAATCCATAATTTAATACACATAATCATTATTATTCTAGATTTGATCTTGTATTTGTTTTCAAGTAGAAGTAGATTTGATATTATTATGATAATATGTGACAAATCATTATTACATTACGATAATATGTGACAAATCCATATTTGTTCTAACAATTAGGGGTTATTGATTTGATTTTCATACATATCTTGCCTATGATTTTTGTTAAAAAGAGAGAGGTTGGGGTTAAACCTTATGATTTTTGTTAAAAGAGAGGATACATATATAGTGAATTCCAAATTTTGACACCAAAAACAAACATGGGCGCATGTAAAGCACCCATTCCCAATCTTCTCCTCACCTCTTCTTCTTCTTCTTCTTCTTCTTCTTCTTCCTCCTCAACCCAACCATCAACCCTAAAAGCCCTTCTTCCCATTTCCAGAACCCCATTACTGACCAGGCGCTTGGTCCTCCTGTCTCTCCCTCTAGCCACTTTTCTGCTTCCAAGCAACAGCAGCGCTGCTGATGCAATCGATTCCACTTCTTCTGCTGTCACAAGTTTCAACCCAATCAGTGATACGGAGAGGGATGCTAGTGCTGCCATTTCGAGGAGAATATCTGAAGCATTGGAGTTGTTGGAGAAAGGGAGGGAGTTTCAGGCCACCGGTGACTTTGACAAAGCTCTTCTCAGCTTTACTCAGGTACTCACTTTCTCTTTTGAATATTGCCTTGTTAGCGGTGATCTATAATTGAATAAAATTCACCATGCATAAAGTGATCAAAAGCAAATTTGGGTGTATGTGAATATAGGGAGAGTTAATCAAAATCCCATGAAGGGATATCCTAATGTTATGGGGGATTCTTAGAGTGAAAGTTAGAAATGGAAAGAAAATACTTGTCAAAAGGCTGGGAATATGGCTCCAAAAGATGATCTTTCCAAGATTGTATTGCTTGTCAAGATACTTGCAATGGGTTGGGCTTCAGGGGTTAGAAGGAATTTGTTTGACAACAGATGGAGCAGTTAATGTCATTGTTAGGGGTTATGGAGAATATTATCAGATTTTGTGGTAAGCATGTTGCAAATCCTATTTGAGGTTTCCACGTAAAGATATTTCTATCCAAACTTTGAGCCAAGCAGCTTTGATTTGGAAAGCTGAAGTTCCAGCCCATGTCAAAGATTTAGGATAGCCTTGCTAAAAGACTTGTGACTCGGTCCAAATAAAATGTCTATGATAAATTTAATCTCGTTTAATTTGTAGATGATGGTTGTTTTGATGATTAATCTTTTTGAGAATTTATGTACATCTACACACTATGTAAACTAATCCACTTCTTGAAGTTTATGTATTTTGAACTTGTTACGTCCTACGATCGTTGCTTGCTTTTGTGTGATAGGCAGTTAGTTGAGGGGTTGAGGGTAGGGAGAGAAGGGGTAAAAGTTTCTCAACTTCAAGTTGCAGATGATACAGTCTTCTTTGTTTCTGGAGATGAAACAAAATGGCAGAATTTACTAGAAGTTATGGATTGCAGAATTTGCTAGAAATTTTGGACTGCTTTAGTGCAGTGTTTGGTTGAAAAATTAAAAACCAAAGTGAATCAATACAAAGGTTAGAAACTGGTATAGCTGACATCAGTGGCGGAGCCAAAAAATTGAGTTTACTGGGGCACAAGAAAAAAATTATAGTATCAAAACTAAAAGATTATTATAGTAATATTATTCTATTAGAACGATAATTGACTAACTGTCGAGAGATTTCCAGGTATGACATGGAGAAATTAAACGAACTACAACTCATAGCATATAGTACAATCTATTCCAAAAGTACTAAGGTCTCTCAAAGTATATGTTAAAGTTTATTTAGAAGGATAATTTAGTGTAAATTTAATTTAAGACTGAGAGGTGAGAACCCCTTAAATGAAAAAGAAATATATAAAACATTGAGCATCTAGGAGCTCGATCCATGGACCTGATGTCCTGATACATGCAAAAACACAAGCCAAACCACTACACTAGGTTGACAATCGGTAGTAATTGCAAGATAAATCCTACGTATTCAGTAGGGCACGGGACCCGCTGGGTCCCAACGTGCCTCCGCCGCTGGCTGACATCACAAGTAGGTTAGCCTTTGAAGTACTTGGGTCTAGGAGGTGATCATAGAGCTGCAAACTTTTGGAATCCAGTTGCGGAAAATGTTGAAAAACACTAGGATAGCTGGAAGAAAGCTTTTCTTTTGAGAGGGGATGTTGATATTGCTAAAGTTCCACCAAAAATTAAATATTTGGCTTTGGATTGCAGCCCATAAAATATTTGTGACTTGCTCCAAATAAAGAAACCAGGTGCTTTTTTATTCCTAAATTGGTGCATGTGCCAAAACATGGGTGAGTGTTCTGATCATGTTTTTATTTAGTATGAGGTAGCTCAGAAGCCCTGATCTAGTCTATTTAGTAAAGCTGAAATGGATCCTCCGTCGGGTTAGTATTCTCTGTTAGGCACCGGAATAAGGGCTGTATGAGAAGGGAAATGTGAGAAAGCTTTCTGACATTGCAGTGTTTGGATAATTTCGCTGGAGAGGAATAAGTGTATTTTTGAGGATTATAAAGGCTTGGGGCGTAAAAATTGTGGGAGAAGGTTACTGATCTTTTAGGGTATCTGTTTCTGACTCTCTGTGCCTCTTAGGTGTCTTAGCTTGTCATCCATAATTTGGAATTGGAAGGAAGCCATTAGTTAGTCATCTTCTAAGTCTATTTGTTTTGTTTTCTTCTCTCTTGTGTGGACTTCTGGGTCACAGTCTAAATTCTTTCATTTTGTTTCAATAATGTTTTCCTTCTCTTCCAAAAAGAGAAAAAAAGAGAAGGAAAGAAAAAGCTACTAGAGAAAACTTCTACAGGTTCTGTATATTCTTTTCCTTTACTCACATCACATCTAGAGCCAGAAGGTGACCTAATAAAGATCCAATGAATTGAGTAGTCTCATTTATGAAGTCCAATTCCAAATTTCAAATTTATAATGTGATTTTCATTAAGAAAGAGATCGATCATCTCTCTTTATAGATTAAATTGTTGAAAATTGGAAACTGCAACTGGGCTTTGGTGTTATGAGTTCATGGGGACGACCATTATATCCATTTGTAATTTTTATTTATTTCAAATAAGGAATCAGAAGAGAAAAATTGTGAGTAGATAAAGTTCTCAAGTGCACCTCCAAATTGCCAAAAAAAAAAAGTATGCAGCTGTAGTTCAAATATTTCTTTTTTTTTTTTTTTTTTTTTTAAGTTTTAAACAGCTTTTTATTAAAGCAAAAACCATTGTACAAGGAGTCTGCTTTAGATAGCTAAGGACAGGGGCTTAGCATCCCATCTTTTAATGCAACTCAAAGCTTAGGGCGTTGGGGCTTATATTAAAACTGCTAGCCAATTATGAATAATGGTAGAAAGAGTAAAAACCTTAGAAGTAGAAGCCCAATAGGATGCCCAGAACTTAACTACCCACACAACCAATAACAATATTTGAACTTATTTGCAGTTCAAGTATCACTACCACGTCTGACATACTTGGCCAGTGGCCATTTGTGGGCAGCTGTAAAGAAGAATAGGTTAACCTAGTATTTAACTAAATTGAGTGTTTAAACCTTGAGGCTTTTTGCCTTTTTGCATAGGGTTGCACAACAGCTGGCATGACCCTTTCAAATGTCACCTTTACCTTCTCTACTCCCCAATAAGTAATACTAGTTTTGGATGGTGCACCTAAAATGACCTTGCTGGTCTTTATTTATTCTCTCTATCTGTATTCTTCCTTATCTCTGTGTTTCTTGTTGCTTTTTGAAGTTGCAATTGGTACTATATGAAATCGACATTGTGGTTTGACAGTGATAATAAGAAGAGAATTGAGTTCAAGTCATTCTTGGTATATTTTGTGCATCATTTAAGTTTTCTACATGAGTTATAACAGGCTAAACAAAAGGGGGTGAGCTAGCATATGTAAGTCGAGTATATTATAAACATAGTGAACAGGAAAGTCCATAAAATTACTAGCCGCAAAATTTTGATCATTGTGGTTTTAGGATAACAGGGTCAATTATGTTGCCTTTTTGCATCGACCATAATACCTTCAGACCATTAACTACACATGTCAAGTCTAAATTTCTATTGTATACTTTGCACTACTGGCCCCAGAAGCTTGACCGTTTTACATTAGATAAAATGAAACAACATTTTCATTTGTCTCATTCCAGGTGATTGAGAAGTACAAGGAATTTGCATTTTCAGACTATGCAAGAGTAGGGAGAGCATTGACTTTGTATGAAGTTGGCAACAGAGATGATGCAATTGCAGAGATGGAGGATGTTTCCATATCTTTAAAGGGATATCCAGGTACTACATGGTTATTGTAATTTTTTCTGCTAGGCAGAGAAAATCCTTAACTTTTTAATGAAATCACTTTTTGTTGGGTTTTTCTGCAGAAGTGCATGCAGCTCTGGCCGCAGCGTTGTATGTAGACAAACATGCTCCACTGCTAGCAGAAAACCAGTTCACAATTGCAACTCTTCTTGATCCTCACTATACAGACCTCTCATACGTAAAAGACACAAAACATTGGCCTCCGAGTTTGGTTAGTTCATTGCAACACTTTATCACACTTTCCTAGACTTGTATAGTTGAATTGAAGTTGATGTATTCTCTTGGAAACCAAACAGCAAAGGGCGTGTTTGGTATTTATTGGTCACTTGCATATATTTATAGAAAGATAATCTTTTCGTTGTAATACCAAAGATGAATACACAGATGATGTACGGGAATGCATAAATGTTGCTTATACAAATACTGTGCTTCTACTATCTTATGTTGCCAGTCATTAATTCCTTGGAAATGGTATCGATAGATGCAAGATTTATTTAACTTTGTTATCTTAATGATTGGAGACGATATTCTGTTTTATATCCTATCATAAATTCATAACCTGAATGCCTCTTTCTGTATTAGCTTGTAGATAGTGGAGACAAGGCTAAGAATTAGCTCTCCCTTGTTAGGCACCTAAAAACTTGAAGGACTTCGTAGGAGGTGAAACGTTAGTGGGTCTTGTTTCATTACTATTGAACATATCTCACGTTATCATTTCTTTTCACCCCTAGTCTGAGTAGGCTCTCCACTGCCCATGCTGAGTTCCTGTACTGTTGCGGTATCATATGATTATATACATGAGCAAGTAAATTGCCGTTGCAAAAGTCAAAAATAGTGAAGCATGTTAAAATTCATGCACTTACTGTTTTGTTTGTCGGTACAAGTTATATAACTCACTGTTGTTGGAAACTACGTAGGATTTCATTTCCAGTGTAGGAGACATTCTACACTATAGGGTTGATATCATAAAATGACTTGGGCACTCAAAGAGTCAAGGGTCTTGAGTTGTGCTCTCATCTTAGCCTGAATGCTGCTGTAATGCCTTACCCTGTCCTCTAACTTAGGCAACTCAGTTTCTTTGAGAATGAATACTCCCCAAACTCCAAATGGTCCATAGCACACGTCTTTTGTGTATAGTTAGGCATGTTTTTGTTATTCATATTGTTGCTATAGGTGTTATTTTGGATGTGGGTTGCTGTTTTTGCTTGGTAAAAAGTCACCTCCATCATGATGTATATCTACCATTGTTAATTTAATGTTCTTTTGGAGGGAGGTGCTCCACTTTTGACTCTATGCCAAAAGTATGTACTGCTAGTTTGGTAATGCAGCATTGCCACTGCGAAGCTGCAAGAATTTTCCCCTTCTCACCTTGCTTTGCTTCGTGCCAAAACAAATACACAACCTTTGGTGGCCGAAATTGTGGACCTTTTGAGTATTATACTCGTGCCTTTCAAATGTCAAAGTCAATTCTGATGATACAATTGTTGTGCCCATGATCTTTGTTCTTCCTTTTTCAGAAAACGATTTCATCAACGATGATGTTGCACATCACCTACCTATTCACACATCCCTCTCATGCGTAGAGAGCAGTATCACTCCATTTCCAAAAAAAAAAAGAGAGCGGTATCACTCAATGCCTTCATCATTTGTCAATTCTGAAAACCAGTGATTGCTGTCTTAGTTAGATTCTTATCCATAAAGCTAAGAGATCCGTCAACTCCTCTACAATTTGTGTTCTAGCAAATGTTCTAAACCAACAAAAGAAAGCAGTCTGAGCACGTTAATGCTAGCCGCTCCGTTGAACCGGTTACTGGCCGGTTCATTCACAAGATGGCGACTAGAAATTAGAGGAAAATGTTGTTTGGACAACAATTTAAAACAAGAAATGTTGCAAGTGATCACTGCTATACAGAATTTTATTGCTGATGAGTGATGCCATTTCCAACAAGTTTAATGAAGTTGTCTACGAGTTGAGGAGAGATTAGAGAACAATTTTGTCAGTAAACTCTTGAGTGAATTTAATCGAACATAAGATTTGTAATATTGGGAATATAGGAGCGTTTAAGTTGCATCAAATCCTAGCAGAGTCAGCAAGTGTATGGTTTGAGACTTTGAGAAGATGAATAGAAAGAAGCATAAGTCAAATGAGATACAAATTGATAGTTTGGTATTTCTCCTTTTACAGAAGCCAAACATATGCAAAAATTCAATACGCAAAGACCAGTTGTAAGCTACACCATTGAGATGAATTGCTTTGAGTCCTGAGACCACTTGGTTCTAAGGAGTTTGAGCAACTTTCTTGCTTTTGCTTTGGTGCTACTGCTGCACTGGCTCTGCATGAGTAACAGTAACTGAGTCAGCACACCGACGCTAATGGCTTCCTCTCGTGCCAATACAGAATCATTGCAGACAATCAAAAGTGAGGAGACGGCACTTTCACTCCCTCGATGGTGCTCATGATCATCATCAACATCGGACCACGATACCCTGAAAACCATTTTGACAAGAGCATGAATGCCATTGCCACTTGTGCCATTATTGCTATTACTATTAAGCAATTCCTCTCTTGCACTCTCTACTCCTAAAAGCCTCTCAATTATCGCCGTTGCCAATGGCGCTAGGCTTCTTTCGTGCTTTACGGTTCTAGTAATGTATGTCACTAGTCCATTTACCATGCCATTTCTGACCAAAGACTCTATGTTCTCTTCAAAGGAAGACAATGATGATAAGGCTCTGATTGCAGCATCTGCAGCCTCCTCCTCCGAATCATTCGGGTGTAGAATTAGCTGAACCAGCTGATTCAAGATCCCCCGGTGCTTTCCAAGCACAATACACAGCCTTTTTCTTCTGCTGATGCTGCTGCTGCTGCTGCTATCTGATGCCGAAACTGCCTCTATGAGGCGGCACAAGTTGATTCTAATGAATGCAGAGCCGCAGGCCAACAAGACTTCAAACGATGACAACTTTCTCTCTTCTTTCAGCATATTTAGGGACTCTAATTCAACCCCTAGAGGCAGCAGCATCAGAACACAAGAAAGCGCAAGCTCGACAAACTTGATGCAGTAGTGCTCTTCACTGATGAGTAGTACTCTGGCTTCTGGAACTAGTCCAAAGACAAGTTCAAGTAACAAAGGCAAGTACCCCAACTGCAGGAGCAAGTAATCTGTGGACGGTGAAGATGTAATCTTTTCGAGTGCTAGAACCTTGCTCTTGAAGCCAAACTCATTAGACTTGAGTACGTGTTTGACAGAAGCTAAAGAATCAATAGTTGCTGTTTCTAGAACACAATGATCGTCAGAATGATTTGAGTTTTCAGTTTGAGTACCCATTTGCAGCCACTGAGTGATCAAATGGCGAAGAGTGTGGTTAGGAACCATGGTGATTGGATCGTCAAGCTTCTGCATTGTGACTGGACATGTCAGATTACCAGCGGCAAGCCATTTTTGAATGCTCGACCTGTCATAGGTTAGGCCTGTGCATAGAGTCACAGGATCTTTGAACAGCTCCAGACTAATTGGGCATATAAACAGCTCAGGTATGTTCATCATTTCAAATCAAACCTACTAATACAGGAAAATAAGAACAACAGGGTATTATTTACCCACAAATAACAACAGGGTATGCTCAAAATGTCGTCTTAATTTGACAGGGCTTAGAGATTGAAATGCAGAAAGCTGTAATGGGGAAAGAGTGAAGAGCTCAGTCTGATAAAGAACACAGCGAACAGAGAGACAAGCAGGGAGCTGAGACTAGTGCAGTATTAGTTGGAGGAATCAGATGAAAACACCAAGAAACAAACAGAAGAGGAAAGGATCAGTTGGTCAAGAGTCAAGACAAGGCCTTATCCTAGTGAAAGAGTTGGAGAGTGTAACCAAGATTATAGAATGATTGCCAAAATATGGTCCCTCCATGTCTCTCTCATTATGTAATTGTATTGAAGAACTCAGTCAAACTGACCCATCAAATACCAGAGGGAATTGTTAATGTTGTTGAAGTTTGAATCCAACCAATAGGACTTTGAAAGTAATAATATCATGTCAGTGATAGACACAGAGAGAAAATTGTGACATTGACATATGATCGAGGGAGTGTAAATAGTAGACTGGTCAGTGGTCACAGGGTTGAACAGTGGAATCCACCATATTTTGGTATAAAAATCAAGAATCTACCTTTTGTTAGTTAGTTAGTCAAGGTTAAAGGAAGATAATAACAATGATGCATCGAGCCATCAACTAGACAACTAGACCAAAAGAAGATTAGATACTTGGAAGAACAAGCAATTATCAGTATTATTTCATCTGTAACTAAGAAACATATTGGATTGGCCTACCGGGAACAATTCTAATAAAGACCACTAAGTTGATGATTAGTTGAGAACTTATTTTTTTTCATCTATTTTTCGATTGCATATTCACATCTCGATTGTCTAGTTTGTAGATACATATGAGTAGATCATGTCTACGAATTTTCATCTAAATTAAAAATCGTTAAGGTATTCATAAGTGTAATTTACCAATTATACTCGAACGGCTCATGTTTGACAAATTTGGATCGTCCATTAATTTGATTTAGTTTTATTCCTTAACGATAACTGATTTAGCTGAAAATTTGTAGAATTGATCTACTTATATAGACCTAAAAACTGAACAGTTGAGATGAAAAAATATGATTAAAAAGTGGGTGCAATAAACGATTAATGAGAAAGTCTTCAACCAATCATCAACTTAGTGGTCTTCATTATAACTACTCCCTTAGGCTACTATCCCCGTAGAACTTCCTCGTTTACTAATATTGTATGAGATTGTTGAATTTACTTGCTCATGAAGAAGATCCGTTGCTCATGAAGCAAGATTAAAATTAACTCGCTCCCACCAAATTGTTTGGTCAAAATGGGGATTTTTTTTTTTAATCAAGTAGAATGAATTTCATTAAAGAAACTCAGAAATTCACGAGCATTCAGGCTGGAGTAATTAAATCTAGTATACATTTTGGAGGATCATCTAGCCAAACAAACGTATGACTATCTTGATAAGCTATCGCAGCTAGACAGTGAGCACTGAGCAACATCATTACAAATTCTATAAGTTACACTGAATTTATACCTCAGCTAATTTTGTCCAAACTTGTTTTATGCCATCAATGAATTTGTACATTATTGGTGCAAGTGTATCTCTGTGTGTAGAATTCGCTCCCGTGTTTCTTTCCTTGTGCTACAGAACATCGGAAAATGTAAGTGTTTTCCTTTCCATGAAACAAATTAGACTTTTCCAATCATGTTAGCTCAAATTTCATTTCTCTAATTTATAACCAATAGCCACCTCTCACCCACCCAAAACCAATCGTGTTGGTTAATTCTCTTCATATATTCGGTTATTCATGTTTCATAGGGTTTCATGTACATCTAAATCAAACTTTAACCTCATCGAGTTTTTGAATTCTTGTTTTTGTAGTAATAACAAACCATTCACGTTTGTGATAACATGTAATGAGGATATGATGGACATGGACATGGACATAGACATTACATACAATCAAACATAATATCCAACTAAATCTAAATGGTCAAATCAACAAAGCTTGGAATACTTATGAGGAATACATACCACTTAAACTATATACGTATTAGAAATGTTCTTTGTTTTTTAATTCTACTTCCTTCTTTGATTAAAGAAGAGAATGGAGTCTCTACGGAATTACGGTAAACGGTAATGACCTTATGAGGCTCTAAACGGTAGTCAAATTTGGATTCATGCAAACATTGTGCGTGCATTTAGATTGCTTCTACTCCTTAAACATGAATTAGGAATAATCCAATCCATGCCATCTAGTCATACCACTTAAGTATTGGCTAAGATTTTTGACTTGTCAAACTTTCTTACCAAAGACACATAAAAGATTATTATTATTATTATTTTTAATTAAGGGCTGGTGCGGCTGCCTATAAGTCTTCACTAATGAATCTGTTGAATACAAGTGGGGGACATAAAGCCTGAACAACTGATTACAATGAAGTCCCAAAATAATATCGAGAACACCTACAAAGTACATGTATTCAAACAAGCACCTACTAGCAAAGAGTACTACTTTAATAACGACTACATTTGTTTTGAAATAACGGTGACATAATGAAAATATCAGTTAACATGTATCACGATTACATATCTTAATATCAAATAAAACAGTTTTCCTACTATGTTGATGCGAAGAATAAACTCGCACTTCATTTCATCCAATTAATTAAGTTTTGTTAAATATGAAACAGAAGTGACAGTAAATGCTGATAAGTAATCATTGAAATATGAAAAATTAAAATTTGATTTGATTGATTATGGAATATTTTTAACAATCGAAAATGGATTGTGTCACCATGGACATCAAATGCTAGAAACAATCTGTTTTCAATAAAGCCCCCAAAATGCTAAATTTGAGAGAAAAGACACTGAGAAAACGAACTCAAGTGTTCCCCAACAATGAGTAAGCTTGCATTGGGGAGAATGGTATTAGAGCTTCTAGAGAAAGAGGAAGTGCCAAACAAGAAAGAGACAAAGTAAAGTCATCCCCGCAAATGAAAATAAAATTTAGTCTATGAATACTATCTTGTCTGCCATTAGAACAATTCAAAATTTTATTAATAAATAGATTATCAATGGTGCTTATTTATTTGGCTAACTTTATCGATGATGGTTTTGGTTGCATATATAAATATATGAAAATATGATCAAATTTTGGTCTATCATCACCATTTGTAATGTATGGACAAAACAAGAATACATGATTATCAGGCAGGTGAGGCTGTGAGGGTCGCACATAAACCTACATAAGTTCGTTCTTAACCCTTTTTTTTCTCTTGCTGATGATATTTACCAATGGTACCATATGTTATTTAGAAAGTTCTGTTATATATCGTTGTATGCTATGCAGTTTTTCTAGCGGTAATTTTTTAATATCGTATCCAATTACCATATGTTATTTAGAAAGTTTTGCTATATAGCGTTGTATGTTATGCAGTCTTTCTAGCGGCAACTTTTCAAAATCATATTACCACCCCGTGTAAAACACATGCAATTATCCCATATTAGTGTATATATGCTATACAGCGCTGCACAACAGACAATCTTATGTTATAAAACATCAGATATAGGTTATGCAATATGAAGTTAAAATGCGTACGTCAATTGCAATGTAACGTGATTCAATGCGCTTATTCACCCATGCCAAATGATGAATTTTATTGAGCTTGTGCAACCAATAAGTCATGTCATGCAAGATTGTTTAATTCTTTTTTTCTTTTTCTTTTTGAATAAAGATTATTTAGTTCTTTATTCTTGAGTAGATTTGACCATTTGTTCTCCACTCCACCATCTCATGGTGGACTGAGATTTGAATTTGTGCTCCAAGGAATCTTAAATTGTCTGCGAATCATCTTTGATATCTAAGAGCTAAAGAGTCTCGTTCAAATTCTAAAATTGCCGAGATGAACTAGGTCTAGCTCGAACCAAGCTTAAGCTATCAATCATCAAGCTTCCTCAACTATATATTTTGTAAAACAACACAAAACTGGTACATTTTTCTTTTCTTTTTCAAGAAAAATTAGTTGTTGCATGGTGTAAAAAAGCCGGAAGGAAATCTGTTGTGCCCATTATGTGCCACGACTATTATTACGTCACGTTGTCTCTCCCTTAACAGATACTTAACACTGTTAACTTATATTAGTTCTAATTTCAAACTAAATTGATAAATCAATGTTAATTGGAAATACTTGTGTTGCAGACTTTATCTCGATAACAGCTTCTGATCATGCTCTTCATATATAAGCAAAACTTGAGTCTTCAATCATCGTTTTACAAGGAATCCTTATCTATTCAGTCCCCTAATTTTGTTCTCATCAAACCGATGGCAGATTTTCTTTACTCAATCCATAAGTTGTAAATATATGGTTTATTGGATTAAATTGCAGTTGGGAGATGATGGGTTACGGTGGTCATGGGTGAATTAGTGGGGAGATGATGTGGTCATGGGTGATTAGAAAGATTGATGAAAGAAAATTGTGATGGAGATCGGTGTGTTTGAGGTGGCTCAAAACACAAAAGGCATAGGAGATGGTTGAAAGAGTGGTGGATTGGAGTATTTGAGCGGAGCAGACGGTGGTGGGCGATGGAGGTTCCCGGCTTTGAAAATTGATCGAATCCAAATAATCCAAGCAAGATTTGATCACCTTAATCATTCCTCACCAGTCACCATGCATCAACCCATGTCAAATTTTCAACACCTGTATGCTAAAGGAAGAAAGAATTAAGGGGGAATAGAGGATGGTTTGTTTTCTGTGTTTGTTTAATTCTAGATATGGAAAAGAGCTTTCTCAATAAAAAGAAAATCTGGAAAAGAGGAGACGAAGCAATTGTTCAAGGTAAAACATTTTCCAGTCGTTTTAAATGTTAAATACAAAATAATAAAAAGTAAAAGATTTAACACAGTTAAATCTCTGTTAAGTAAGAGCACACGTGGCGTAATAGTAGTCGCGGCACATAATGGGCATAGGGTTTTTGGGCACCGCAGATTTCCTTCCCAAAAAGCCATGCGCACATATAGGCATATAGCTTTAATTTGTTGAGTTGGTGAAAAAATAAAGTTCTTAATCAACCCTTTAGCGATGGTGTTTAGGCGCTGAATACGTTAGGGTTACTATTATGTGCCCTAATTGGTGGTTGAGTCCTCTTGTTCCCATTTTGATGCATGCTGCCGAATTGATCACCTCCAGCTGGGCTGAGTGCCACCGGTTGTGGTGTTCCGAGTCCCCCATCGTGATTGTGATCATGATCGAGCTCGTGATCGTGTGCTACACTCCCTTCATCACCAACGAATTGTTGCACTACCAAAACCGATGCAGTTGTTGCGAAGTCGGAAGACGCAAGCAAATCCCCAATAGCACCGAGTTCCGGGCACTCACTCCAATCCGTTAGTCCGGCTGTCAACGGCGAGATCATGCCTTGTCCTCTGCCGACTATAAATAGGTCATGAACGTTGTCCATCGCCCTTACCTCCGCCACCGTCTCCTCCCCATTGTTCACCACCTTCTCCACGTACACAATTGATTCGTCGTTCATATGTTGCACCCTAAACTCTTTTATCAACTTCTCGTCCAGTTGCTTCTCCCACCCCTCGTCCGTTTCGACACACAATATCTTTGAATTGTTGTTGTTGTTTGCAGCATCAAGATCGGGTTTCACTACCCCTACCGGCTCCGCCACATCCGGCCCAGGAATGAAACGAATAAGTGTAAGGCTTATTCCTGGATGTTCAGACATCCTCCATGCATATGACAACGCCTCTCTGTCATCCGGTCCACCGAAGAAAAGTACCACTATATTGTGAGATACCTGCAAGGGAAATATGGTAGTTAATACTAGTATAGAAAAAAAAAAGTTAGCCCTAGCTCGAAATCGAAAAAAAGAAGTTAGCCCTAGCTTGTATCAAATAATGTTAGCCATAGCTTGTGGCTCAATTAACATACATGGTTTGTAGTCAGGCGATTGGAGGTATTGAGACCTCTATCGACTAGAATTCCGACTGAGCATGGCGCATTTGCTAATACATTTTGGTTCATTGTTCGAAAAGCCGGGTTCATGGCTTCCATTCCACCATCAACCGTTTGCTGTTTGTGGAAAGGAATAATGAGAAAGGCAACACGTTTGTCCTCTGCCAAGTTGCAAATGTCTTCGTGCATTGTAGAGTATGGTGAGATTGCAGTCAAGGGCTGCACCGAGACACAACCGGCATGTTGCTCGTAGTTCTCGAACGCATTGATGATATGGTCAGATTGAGCTTGTGTTCTATTTAGCGCTGGCCTACCGGATTTCCGAGTGTTATGAACAATGAGCATTGCAGATGCACGACCACTGAGCTCAACCAAATGTAGTACATAGACGCACAAAGGAGATCTCTTCGTGGGGTAAGAGGCTTCTAATAGGTTGATCATTGTAGGCACATTTCGGGGCGTGTGGACACAAACAAGTACTCGCAACTCGGCATCAGGTTTTGACCTTTGAATTGTTCTTCGTTTGTAAGGTATTGACCTTCTCGCCGGCTTGTAAACTGTTGTTACTATTGGTGTAATGATTCCAGTCATAACAACAGCTACAATCACCATAATTGCAAAGGCCTCGTCATCTAGAACCTTCTGGTCCTTACCCACATTGAGGACAATCAATTCGACAAGTCCTTTTGTGTTCATAAGCAATCCTAGTGTGAATCCTTCATCAATTGGCATCTGGTAAAAGAGGCAGACAATGACTGTACCGGCTATTTTTCCGATGCAAGCGAGAAAGATAACAAGTATAAGAAGGCCCCAAGTTCCAACTCCTTGGATCGTAGTAATATTGGTTCTAAGTCCGCTAATTGCAAAGAAAAGAGGAAGCAGGAGACCCGAAACAAAATCTTCCAGCTTCTCGATGAGAGTAACGCCAAGAGGTCCATTAGGGATGACTAAACCAAACACGAAAGCCCCAAAAACGGAATGTGTTCCTATGGCATCAGTAACGAATCCGGAGATCATGACCCCGGTGAGAATGAGGCAAATGTAGAACTCACTGAAGGATTCTCCTTCCGGAGTTCTTCGGATAATCCAGCACACAGCAGGTCGGACAACGAATATGCAAAAGCAAACAAAGGCAATGCTAGACAAAATGACGTAGAGGGAAGCCAAAGAAGTGGAGTCATTTTCCGCTAGGGCAATGGCCAGAGCTAAGAGTGCCCAAGTACACATATCATTTACCAATGCCGAGGACAATGCGATCCTGCCGAGCTCAGTGTTGACGAGCTTGAGCTCGGCGAGGACTCGAGCAAGGACCGGGAAGGCGGTGACAGAGAGGGCAACGCCAAGGAAGAGGATGAAGGTACCTTGGTTCATTGATTGTCCTCTATCGTGGATGAGGAACGAGAAGGCGGCACCAATGGCGAAGGGGAGGATCATACCGGCAACGGCAATGATAACTGCTCTTTTCCCCATACGGCGGATAACGGCAATGTCCATCTCCAAGCCGACGAGAAAGAGGAAGTAGAGGAGACCTACGTTTGCCATGGTCTCGATCACCATCACACTTCTCATGGGGAATATTGTGTCCGCAAATGGTTTATACTGTCCAAGCACCGATGGTCCTAATAACACTCCACCCTGCATTAGTATCAGTGAACATGAGTACCAAATATATTGATGTATATACGTCGATCTTGATCAACATGAAGTAGTTATGAAAGTTGAAGGTCTATATCGAATTTCAAAGTTGATGGAATGTAGATGAACTTCGAGATTGAGATTTCCTGATCCTCGATATCCTTAAACCCTATGCAACGATTGTAAAATCTAAACAACCAACTCTACAAGCCAAGCAATAATTAATTATAAAAAGAATGTGGGTGGTCTAGTAGAAAATTATACAAGATCATAGCTCCTTATAAACTACAAAGCACCTATATTGTAACTTTATTAGTATCAATAGAAAAAAAAATTAAATTCAGTTTACCCCCTTGTGGTTTGGGGTGAATTCATGTTAATCCTTACACTTTAAATTTCATCAGTTTATCCCCTGAACTCTTCAATTTCTGTCTGCCGTGACCAAATTCTCATATTCTGTTTAAATTGACCGTTAATTCTAGATACGGGTCTCACTGTTAAGGTTAAAATTGTCATTTGACAAAAAAACTAGTGAAAAAAAAATTAAAAAAATTAAAATATCCTTTCTTTTTATCCCTAAGTTGAAAATTTTCTAAGCTTCGAGTACAAATGTAATTTAACTCATGAGATTGGGTTCATATCAGCAATTAATGTTTAATTTGGACAGAAGATAGGACATTAGTCACGATTGAGAAAAATTCAAAAGTTTGAGGGGTAAACTGATGAAATTGAAAGTATAGGGATTAACATGAAGTTACCCCAAACATTATGGGGTAAACTGAATTTAATTAAAAAAAAAAGACCAATATCGCGATTCTGTTTAACATCTCAAAAATATGTTTCTTTTGTAATTCCAGCCAATCCTGTAATTAGAAGCCATGCAGGCATGCATGCATGAGGACATACAAATATATTCCTTGAAAATAATTAATTGGCTAATTCGTTGGTAATATATATACATAATAGAATTAAATTTAGTTTACCCTATTGTGGTTTTGAGGTGAATTCATGTTAGTCCTTAAACTTTCAATTTCATCATATTACCCCCGAGCTCTTGTTTTCTGGTAATTTAGCTTCTCAACCCCCAAAACGTCATCACACGTCATCAAATTTCAATGTCTCAATTGGACGGAGCATGAGTGATAGAAGATGGCAAACAGAAAAACGAGAGCTCGACGGGTAATCTGATGAAATTGAAAGTTTAGGGACTAACATGAATTCACCTCTAAACCACAGTGAATTAAACTGAATTTAATTCTACATAATACATGGTATATATGCATAGTCTATTTATGAAGTTTGATATGCTCATGAGTCATGGAAGATGTTATTGATAATAATTACCATGATTTCTGCAATGACACGAGGTTGCCGGAAGGGTTTGAAAATGAGGACGAGAAGACGAGTGGTGACGACGACCAGAGTCAACTGCAAGATGAAGAGAGGGAGGGAATAGTCTAAAGGGTTATCTCCTTGCCAAATACCATTGGTGGTAATCATGGTTGGGGCATAGCATACTATTGAACTATCTGATCCATTAGTCGTAATATTAGTCACGTTCGGCGATGCCTGTTTCGCCATGGTTATTAGCTTAACTTCTACGTAACACTCTGCTTATCTTCACCGGTTTATATCACCGCCACGGCCACCACCGCGAAAAATGAGATAACAAGGAAAGGCAGGCCGGCGGCCTCTAGCTTCGTCTTCCTTTCGTAATTAACGTAATGGAATGGACCTGAACATCGGAAAGTCTGTTCCTGCTTGCCTGAAAAAAAATGATATGAATGAACAAAGGTTTCTGTTGATTCCGTCTTCTAGAGAAAGAGAGAGGTTGAGAGGGAGGAGAAAAAATCTACAAAGAATCTTGAAGGAAATTATGATGGAGAAATGAATGAGATCAAAGGGAGAAGGCCAGCTCAGTTTTTGATGGATATCCACCCCATTTGGAGGCCGGTCATTTTTTTTCAATGGCCTATATATGGTAGTTTTCTGTCTATTTTAAGATCCATTGTTATGCCCATCGATCTGCCCCATCCTATATACGTGCAACTACGTACTTAAGAATATCATATCACATCAAAATTTGACGGAATTTATTGGACGGACGAAAAATGAGTGTAGGTGTTCTCGATGAAATTGAAAGTTCAGAGCTATTTTGGACCAAAACTACATGTATGCTCAGCCTCATGAACAAACTCATCTTCTTAAAAAGGGTCGGAATCTGAATATTATCCTGAAAATTAAACCTTTTGGTCTGGTTATTTCAAATTTGATTGCATCAATTCTAATTCATGTCTTTTATGTAATCAGTTAAAAGAGACTATCTCCCATCTCTTGAGCAATTTCCCCTCAACTAATCAAGTTTGGAATCTTGCTGACATTACCAAAAATGCAAATTAATGACTTAATTGAGTTAATTCAAAGGCTCAATGATCTTTTCATCAATAACAACTTTTTTCATCAATAACAACATACACTTATGAGGTTCTAAGTTTATTAAGCTTATTATTACTTTATATTGGCTGTTAGAGTTAAATCACTTAAATCACTTTCAGTTTTGATATTGTAGTTAATGTAGCTTTATTGCTTCCTGTAAATCTGCTCATGTATATTGTTATATCTGCTCATGTACGTATACTGTTATCTATTGTATAAAATGTAATTGAAAACAGCAATGGAAATACATCTCTACATGGTATTTGGCAGAAACTAAATAATGTTGTGTTTAGGAATCACTCTTTCTCCCCCAATATTGTAGTTGCTTGTGCTGCTATCTTTCTCAAGAAACTCCAGTTCCTATAGAACTATTCGGCACTAGTATTAGCAAAATAATGACACTGATATGGAACTCTTCACAATTTCATCAAGATTGATTTTGATATGGCTCATCAGTTCATTAGCGGAGTGCAGATGCTGCCATTGGTTTTTCTTTACGTTATGAAACCGGATGATCAGTCATCACTTGTGCTATACGGATTGGGGAAGCTAATGTTCCCGTTGTAAAAGCAACATCTCTTAGGGACGATGGCAAATGAGCTTCATTTCACCAAATTTTGCATTGAAGGGACCCTAGTCATCAATTATGTGACTAAAAATCTCATAATTCCTTGAAGGTTCTTTCCAATTATCAACAACATCAAGAACCTTGCTGCTGGTTTTGAATCAATCTCTTTTAACAATGTCCCGCGTGAAGCCAACTTTGTTGCAAATACCTTAGCTTGCCAGTGTCACGTACATTTCTCACACCAATTTATTGGGAGACTGGCCAATTCCTCCTAGTGTCGTTGTTGTTGTTAATTTCGATCTCTTTAGCACTGGGCGCCCTACAGGCCCCTCTTTGTAGCTTTTTTTAGTCGTTTTCGTATGAAAGAAACCACATAGTAGGGAACATGACTTATATTATTGATTGAACTTTTGATTTCAAAATACTGGGGAATTATGAATGTTTCTTTTGCCTCGTACGTCCAAGATGAAGACGTATATGCTAGTGGCATTGAAATATGTAGACTTCAGTAACATCGAATTAATGATATAATATATGGACAAGAGTTTTAGGAGTTAAATCAAAACAACTAAAGGACTCTGATACTTCTACATCAAAATGTAATATGTATATTTTTGTGAAGTGTTATGTTCTTCTTCTTTTTCTTTTCAATAGGAGTTTCCTTGCTGTATATTAGGGGTGGACTCGGTCCCAACCGTTCGGTTTTAAGGCACTAATCGAGAACCGGAACCGGAACCGAGGCTTCGGTTTTTTATTTTCTAAAATCAAAACCGATAAAATTATATAAGAAACTGCACTAGTCGGCTAACCTAATATCGGTTCGGTTTTTGGTTCGGTTTCGGTTATAAAACCTACCATCCATAATACTTTTCTACTACTACAAATATAAGCATCAATGACACTTTCACAATGGCGGTTTCTTGTAAAACGTCATTAAAAGTATATTCGATGACGTTTTCATTGATTTTTGGATACTAAATATGTAAGCTATATTTATGGTGTTTTGTAAATGCCGTTAAACATCCGGAATTTTAATGACGTTTTGTAAACGCCATAAACCATCTATGACGTTTTAGAAACGCCATGATAAGGTTCTTTTGAAAAATGACATGAAACACATTCCATGACATTTTTCTAACGCTGTGGATGTGTTTGTGTGTGGTAGTGTTCGCACTTACCAAATAACATAAAAAATAATAGTTTCAAAATAATAAACTACGAGTTCAATACTTCAAATAAGTTACTTTAAGGGTTTAAACAAGTAATTAAAAGGAATAAGAAACCTAAAGTCTATACATCATTTATTTGTTGCCTCCAACATCCATAACAAAAAGGAAAATTGCATGGGAGGGAATTCGATTAGACTTAG
This sequence comes from Fragaria vesca subsp. vesca, assembly GCF_000184155.1. Taxonomy (NCBI): domain Eukaryota; kingdom Viridiplantae; phylum Streptophyta; class Magnoliopsida; order Rosales; family Rosaceae; genus Fragaria; species Fragaria vesca. Next base: position 12,373,677 of record NC_020491.1, read on the forward strand.
ACACTTAATTAGAACCATAATATTGTGTGTGGAAGCTTACAATATGTAACCCATAACCAATAAAAAACATGACACCTAATGTAGAATTACATATTAATAATTAAATAAATACATGTCGGTTCAGTTCGGCTTAATCGGTTTTATAGATGCACGGAATCGCAAACCGACACCGCAATGCTCGGTTCTTTGCGGCTTACGGAACCTATAGCCTCGGTTTCATCAGTTTCGATTTTTTTGGTGCCTAAAAGTCCATCCCTACTGTATGTCATTGTAACATTTTTGCAATATAATGAAGACCACATGCGCACATATGCAGCAAGTGAAGTTGGAAAAGACAAGGATGAAAATGGTAGAGACGTCTTCAACTGTCACTCAAGGAGAAAATTTGAGTTGCACACGACCAGAATATAGCTAGTCAGGTATACACAAGTTTTCGTGAGGATGTACCTATTTTGTGTAGAAAATACTTGCGTCCGAACTACTATGTACGTGTGCATTCAGTCTCTCTCTTATTTACATACTTTTGTCAATTAAAATCATAATCTTAACAGTTCAAAAGTTAGATTAATCAATAAAGATCATCTCTGTAAAAAAATCAATGTAAACAAAATTCATTTGCTTAGCTGATTGCGTTAAACAAATGGACAGTTATAGTGAAAGTTAGCAGTCTCATGATTAGCAGTCAATTTGTTTGATTTATTCGGCTAAGCAAATGATTTTTGTTTACATTGATTTTTTTACAGAGGTGATCTTTATTGGTTAATCTAATTTTTGAACGGTTAAGATTATAATTTACATTGACGAAAGTATGTAAATAAGAAAGAGAGTTGGCAGGCACATGTACATACTAGTCCGGACACAAGTATTTTCCTTTTATGTAAGACTAAATTGGACTTTATCATTAGTTTAAAAGCTTAGGACCCTACACTCTCTCATACACTCGGTAATACAAGTTCTTGCCCCATCCAAAATACCATAATGAGATGTAATGCAGAAGACTTAGGCTTAGATCGATTGACCATCAAGTCTAAAGGTTCATGATCCATTTATTGTTTATTTATTGTTTTTATTTTATATAATTGTATTTATATTATTTATGAAACGATTTGTTGGCTTTTGAGTTTAAGGTTACATTTTGTTCACCACAAAGAGTTAAGGGTCAGATGCTAGCATAGAGCTAGTCTTCTATTTCATACGTGTTTCAGTTTTACTAGTCTCTTTAGGTCTACTGCTTGTAAAATTTGATGGTTTTGAGTTTTGACATTGAGAAGGTTTATAGCTTGGACTAGATTATTGACCTCTTTGTCCAACAACAAGCAAAAACTACTTGTGTCAAAAGTGTCTATTTGTTAAGTAAGCATCAAAGGATCTAGTTAGGTGTATCTACCAAAAGCACAGTGCTCCTCCTCAAGTATCTACCAAAACTATAACAAATTGTATTATTTACCACCAATTACGTTCTCGTTTACCAATACAAATAAAAATAAAAACAAATATAAAAAATTACAAAAATAAATCCAGAATTACATAAAGAAGAATAAAAGAAAAACAAGAGTGAGAGCGCCAAGTGCTTTGTGAAAGGGCAGAGAGAGAGACCTCTCCTAATATTGCCTAATAAGTCGATCTTGACCGTCAATTCATAATCAATGGCCAAGATCTCTCATACCTTATGTCAAAACCAATTTCTCATATTCCTCCGACTCTCTTTATCGATCAAAATCTCGCCCAACTCTCTCTCTCTCTCTCTCTTCCGTCCCCAAACATTCTCTCTCTCTTCCCAGCCGCCGGCTCCGGCGTCCGCCTTCTCCGCGGCGGCTTAGGTAACAGAAGATTTCTATGACTAAGCAAGTCGACATAGTTGACTATTACCGAGTCTCGTATGGGGTGAATCGCACGAGGTTCTGGTCGTCTGGTAAGAGAAGTACTGGTGGAGATGCTTGAAGAGTACAAGCTCCTTGCTGAGATGCATGTGGAGTAAAATGAAAGGACTTAAGATTACTAAGAAGGGTGGTTTTAACCAAAACATGTTGAAGCCAACGGATTCTGCTAATTAAAGTGCTAAGAGATGATGAGAATATTGGGAGGCGAGGACAAGTTTGAAATACTGCCAACTATTTTCCCAGACATCTCTTTAGATTTGATTTAGTTTTCTCTTAAATCGACAGTAGTAACCAGCATTGCTAGTATATATATATAAGCTATATCAGTTCCCTGTCTCTCAAGATTTTCGATAACCTCTTAATCTACTTTTTAATGATTAAACATCTTGACATAGCTATTCCGATTATGAGTTGAGCTTGCTTATACGGATCGATCATATGAAGTTCTGGTATGAATTTTTTTTTTTCATTGAACTTGTTCCGATCTGTTCTAGAGGAGGCGGGCGCCGGAGCCGGCAGCTAGGAAGAGAGGAGAGAGAGAGTTTGGACGAGAATTTGAGCGATAGAGAGAGTTGGAGGTATAGATGAGAAGTTGGTGGGCATGAAAGATCTTGGCCATTGATTATAAATTGACGGTCAAGATCGACTTATTAGGCAATATTAGGAGAGATTTCTTAGGAGAGAATCCGGATCCGAGATGGCTATACATTGCTTAAGAGCAGTACCCAAAATTCCGCATCTTTCAAACCCCAAAATCACAGTCTCACACTCTCTCTTCTTCTCTTCCAACTCCAAACCTAAAAGGGTCTTTTCACCAATTCGAGCTTCCATGTCTTACGAGAAGGAGCTCGCTGCTGCCAAGAAAGCTGCCTCCGTCGCCGCTCGCCTCTGCCAGGCATTAATCCCTTTCTCTTTTGACCCTTTTTGAGTGCAAAGTTGTAATCTTTTTATGTATATTAACTGGAATTCAGGGACTTTTGTTTTTAGATGGTAGATTGGTAGTGTTAGTGAGCAAAACCCAGAACTAAAATATCAGTTTGAGCAAGACCCATGTTGTTAGTGTGCCCCATTCTTTGTCTATGATGCTTGATTGCTTTTATGGGGTTCAAATGTCAGTGTACTGATGATGATTATTAGTCTGTTGCTAATAATAGACAATGCATACAAGAAAGCCTTTACCCAAGCCAGTACAATGATATTTAGAGCCCATATATGCAGTGAAAGAGCAAGTATGGTAATTGGAGTAAGCTTGGAAGTGTTAATTAGTTTTAGAAAAACTGAGAAAGCTAACAGTTATCTTGAGTAGAACCCATGTTGCGAATTCGCCACTTTGTTGTCTTGTTCTGATGATCATGTTTATGCCTTTAGTTTGCTGCTGTTATTTGAGAGTTCTTGTCATGTTGTATACAATTTCAATACATGCGGGAAGATTGTCTTTCTTATCCTCTTTACTATACTGTAGCTTCATATCATTGAAAGATAGTTTTGACTATTTAGGATTGGAACTCACCATTTTGGAGACTATGTTGTCTTTACATAAGGATTTTGTTTGGGCTGGCTAGAGAATGTTGGGTTTCCCTTAGCTATCTTAATGAGAGGACAATGACAGCCGTTTGATAAGAGAATGAATCTGAAGAAGTCATGGAGGGTTACTGTGAGGGAACTAAGTTCTTGCTAAACACAAATTAGGGAGAACAAATAGTTTTTTGCCTAAGGTTGTTCTCCTTCCAACACTTTAAAACCTTTGCCAATTAATTATTGTGTTATTATGCCACTGACAAGGTTGGTAACAAATGATCTGGTTTCTAACAGTAGAGTGCAGCTGATAGTGCAATCAGCATATAGTTTGGTAAAGGGCACAACTTCTTTACAAAGTGAATGCATGGATATGTATAATGTATCGGTGTATGACCATGTATAGACACTGTTAGATTAGTTTAAGTCTGATAAACTGTTGCTAATTGCTTCTCAGATATTTTTTTTTCACAATGATATAAAGAGCACCTTGGGATTTAGTTGTCTTACCATATGGCCTTTATGTGACTACTTGTTTGTCACTTATGGTGTAATTAGATGTTTAGCAATACCTTAGATCATTCGACGTTGATATTGGTTGTGGTTTCATTTCCTTTAGAAGGTACAACAGGCGCTGCTGCAGTCAGATGTTCATTCAAAATCAGATAAAAGTCCTGTCACAGTGGCCGATTATGGTTTGTGTTCAAACTCTACTGTAAACCCTAAACCCTAAACCCTAAATTATGCAGATGTATAATTTAGAGAATTCATGATTTAAATGGGCAATTAGATCATATGATTAGCTTAGGACTAGGTGATTTCCCATTTAATTTAGTGGCAAAGCTTGCTTGAATAGATTTCATACTGGATGTGTCCTACCTACTTATGACTAGTCACAGGCCTTTATTTGACTGAGCATCTTTTCATTTTGAAAATAGAGACTGATTCCTTAAACAAAAAAGCTGTAGCTATGATATTGTATATAAAATACAGCTACTGACATAGTCAGAACTGAAGTCGTGATGTTTGTCATGCTGTGCTTCTTGCACTTAAGTCTAGCTGATTGGTATCACTGTGAATAACTGCCTATCTTCTTTCTGTTGGATACTTCCTAGGTTCACAGGCACTTGTTAGTTTTGTACTGGAAAGGGAATTTCCTTCAGAATCATTCTCTCTAGTAGCTGAGGAGGTGAAAATCAATGCAGTATTTTTTTTTTATTTTTTTTTTTCAATCCTCCTGGCTGGAATTGTTAATTATTTTTTCAACTTTTATATTCTCTCTAGGATTCAGGAGATCTTCGAATAGACAGTGGGAGGGAAACACTAGAACGCATCACAACACTTGTCAATGATACTCTCGCCAATAGTGACAGTTATAATGATGCTAATTTAACCACCAAAGATGTGCTCAGGGCTATTGACAATGGCAAATCTGAAGGTGGTTCTTGTGGCCGGCACTGGGTTTTAGATCCCATAGATGGTACCAAAGGGTAAGCTTCTGGACTTTATATACAACCTCTTATCATCTGTGAGATAAACATATTGTAAAGTACGAGTTTAAGGTTGGGAAGATCAACTGGAAATGGTATTTGGTTGGTGGATTTTTACGATTTTTAACATTTTGTCTTTGTACCCAGTCAATCTACATCCTTGTGGCTATTCTTGCTGAAAGCTGCAGTGTTATGTCTTACATGCATGCCATTCATGTAACTTGAATTGCTGAGTGTAGATCTGGTTCTAAATATATTTTGTTTGATGTTTGACTCCAGGACTTTATTATTTTATGCACATACATGTATGAAACTGTTCAAAACTATTAATGTATTGGTCAACATGTCCCAAAACAAGATAAATGTTTTCAACATGCCAAAGTTTCAGGCTCCTAACAGACGTGCATGCATTCATTTACACTTATCTGCAATCATTTCCTTTTGTTTCTTTCTTTTCCAGCTCGTTTTATTATAATGTACTCCATATTATATACTTGGCACGATGAGAGTGTTATTGTTGGATTGTGCAATAGGTTTCTTAGAGGAGGCCAGTATGCCATAGCATTAGCATTACTGGATGAAGGAAAAGTTGTGTTGGGAGTCCTGGCCTGTCCAAATCTTCCACTGGCGTCCATTAGCGGTGAGAATCAACATACTTCACATGATAAAATCGGTTGCCTTTTCTTTGCAAAACTCGGTGCAGGAACATTTATGCAGCCATTGGATGGTTCATCACCGCTGAAGGTCAGCACTAGATAAAGTTTATTCATTATAGAAATAAAAGATAAATTGAAAAGCTTGACATTAGGAACTTTTCTGTCCAGGTGCATGTCAGTGCTACTGAAAATCCTGAAGACGCTTCATTATTTGAATCTTATGAAGCAGCACACTCCTTGCATGGCCTGTCTAGCACTATTGCCAAGGTATTGCATCCTTGTTTTTTATTTTAAAATTTTATAAGTTTTTATTGTCTTATCGAATATCACAGCTAAAAAACAATTTATTAATGAACAGAAACTTGGAGTTAAAGCGCCACCGGTTAGAATTGACAGCCAGGCAAAGTATGGGGCACTTTCCAGAGGAGATGGAGCAATATATCTTCGTTTCCCCCATAAAGGATATCGTGAGAAAATATGGGATCATGCCGCTGGGTGCATTGTTGTTACTGGTAAAGAATCCTTTCCAATACATCGTTCTTCCCATATATTGTGATGGACCAGGCTTTGCTAATAAGCTGCAAGCCTGCAACCTAAGCTTCCTCGTATGAGAGGAAATTAATTGGTCTGCATATGAGTTATGATGTTTAACTTGTGTTGGACCCAGATAAAGTTTAGATCATTTGTTCCAAGGAGATACTATTAGAGATCTGTTTCAGCTTGTAGTCATGGCTGTGCACAGAAAAGACTGTTTAATTAGGACTGCATGGAGTTTAACATAACAACAAAAGTGCCATAAAAGTACAATAGCTTCTAAGTAAAAAATTGAGTCCTTTTCTAGTTGCCTGTAATTCCCGTAGTTATATAAAAACACAAATCAGTTATGAACCCAGAGATGGAAGACAGGATTTTACATTATTTTTTTATAGTATGAATCAGATTACTTGAATCTTCAATTCTTGATCCACTGAACAACCTAACATGTGTTTCACCAAAAAAAAAGAAAAAAGGAACCTCACATGTGGATTTTGTTAGTTTCAGTTCATGTCTAGTTTAGGTAAACTATGTTTCCTTCCATGTTCTATAGCATGGGACCCGTGAAAAATGTATCTGTGAGCTCCTGAAGTTCCCTCCTTAAGCAGAATCCTTTCTATCCTTGTAATTGCAAAAACAGCTAATAGTTATGTTTTCTCAGTTTCCTAAGTCTATACTTTAGAGGGTTTGGGCTTAACAGGTCACACAATAGTCTTTTGCGGAGTACCCCTGTTTTAGTTAACCCTGGGAGTTCCCGGCCGCTCGTCGACTTCTTCTAGCTAACACAAATTTGTCATCATTTTACAGAAGCTGGGGGTGTAGTCACAGATGCTGTAGGAAATCCATTGGACTTTTCAAAAGGGAGGTATCTCGATCTTGAAGGTGGCATAATTGTTGCCAACCAGAAATTGATGCCATCACTCTTGAAGGCAGTTAAAGAATCCTTGGAGGAAGAGAGAGCTTCATCTTTGTGATTCTCTTTTGAGGTCCTAAACATAGGATTTGGAGACTCACCTTTAATACTTGTCTAGTCAAGCACCTTTGCAATTTCATATTGTGCTAAAAATTCAACATCCTAAGAAAAATGAAATGATTAGTTCAATTTGAAGCATTTGTTATTTTCTTTTGTTCTTTTTTATTGCTTACTCTTATTCAAGTAAATAAGCTTGATATTATCAGCAACAATAAATGAAAAACAGCGTTTTTGGTATAAAGATTTGCATATGATTGCATTTTCGTTGCTCGCTATTCTCTTCTGAATATGATTGCATTTTCATTGTTTTTACAGTGTGACACTTTCCATGTTACTAACTTTTAAGGACCTGCAAGCAGAACGAGCATAAACACATCTTGCAAAAGCCTTCTCTTTGTTCAATCTGCATCATTCCTTGTCACTTTTTCCAGGTAAAGTAATTGTGTATGTGGTGGGATTTGTCATGCCTAAATGAAAAAAGAACACAAGTACTCCTCATGAAGTAACCTGAGTTTGATGGCCCTGACTTGGATGTTACATAGAAACTAATTTCTGATTTAGTAGTGTGAAACTTTTTCCTGGTAAGAGTAGGGAATAAGGAGCTCAATAGAGTATCCATATGTCACGAAACATGTTCACCACTTAAACACATGGTACTGATATGTTTATTGTTTATCTTCCCATGTTAGACATTTCAATGCAAGTTAAGATAGCCATTACTGTAGTCTATATTCAATTATTCATGTGTGTCTACATTGAAGCTTACTTAGTATTTCCAACCGGTACATGTTAGTGAAAAGTTATAGTATACTGCAAGTTATATATGAGAAATTTGGTTCTTAATATAATGGTTGTGCCTATTTTTGTGCTTTTTCTACATGGTTATAGATTCTAATTCTTTGAGTCTTATGAAGCAGCACATCAAGAGCATGACACCTTTTATTTTCTCAAACTCTGCTATTTCTCTCCCAAATCCCCCACAACAGATGGATAAAATTCACCAAAATCGAATAATGAAAGGTCATGGACACATAAACTTAACCAATGCAACAAATCAAGAGATTGCATAAGGACTTAGACATACAGGAGGCAGCACGCCCCCTAAATTGAAAATTCTGCCATGTAAAAGAGCGAAGTGTAGTCTCAGTTCAACTATCACACAAAACACATACATGTGACACCAAAGGCATCCTTTTAGGGACGAGTCTCTCCATTGATGGAAGAATGTTACGGTACACGTTCCACAAGTGAATCTTTGCAAATTAGGAATATGGACTTTCCACAATTTCTTCCAAAAAGCAATGCTTACAGATATATAGCTCAAAGGGGACACAAGAAGTAGAAATGTAGAATTAGAGAGAATCTATAACCTGTTTTAACTGAATATTTTCAATCCCTTTCCAATTATCAAACCAATCTATCAACAACCCCTTCTCAAACATAGAGGCACACTTAAAATAGCCTCCACTTCTGAAAAATTCAATAAAACAATCGAACAAGAAGATCATAATTCCAAGCACCACTATCAGTACGAAGAGAAGAAATATGAGACACTTCAGTAAGGGCTACTACATTTCCATGAGGCCTACCACATACTAGGCAAGCTTGGTAACCAATTATCATTGCAAGCCTATCAGTAAATACTTTGCTTCCACAGATTCCTAATAGAGAATTCCGGCTATGATTCTAAATCCTATTGTAAGTTGGACTATTTGAGAGTCCAAATAGGACCTTAAAGACATAGTTTTAGTTGTGAGAGGTGTGGATCAATCGAGAGTTTAGAGTATTTGAGAGTTACAAGCTTTGAGAGTTAGGGTGATTTAAGAGTTCTCTGCTAAGAGTTTAGGTTGTGAGGAGAGAGGCTATTTGAGGGTGGAAGGACCAAAATTTTCCTTTAGTTGTAACCTTCTTCTCGTTAGTGGATCCACCATCGGACGTAGGTCAACTGTTTTGACTGAACCTCGTTAAAGTTCTTGTGTTTGCTTTCATTGATTCTGGTTACTGGCTTCATTCAGTTTCGGTCTTGGGCTAGGGGATTCGGAGGGTGACCCGAATTCCTAACAACATGAGCGTGATAGGATATGGCATCCTTCGGTGTTGAAACCATGAACCTCTGGAGGGGAACATTTGACCGCTCCATCAACCACAACCAGTTCATGGCCACTTTGTTGCATGTGTTTTCCTCCCACGTTGATGAGTTGGTCGGAAAACTTGTCAAGTCCTGGCCGAGCACCGCAATGGTTACTTGCATGATCACCGACACATTCTTTCGTGTGGCCGCCGGGTAAGGTTGCCAAGAAGTATGATCTGCAATATGTTTTGAGTTGGAAAGAGCTTGCTTTGGTGTATTAGTCCGTGTATTCACTATATTACCACGATGATCTTCTTCGAAATAATGGTCATTTTGCATGTCATGGTAAGTTACGTAGTATTGATGAAGCTTCATTCTTGAAGCTGATGTTCATGGTTGAAGTAGACATATGTGCGAGAGGACGACATAGATTACAAACCTGGAGTGAAATCAATTGATCCCAGTAGGGACATGATGTCCTATCTTCAGGACGCTGATATCAGTCATATCCCAATTGTGTGCCACCAAATCATTTTCAATGCGTTCAAGGATTCTAGAGGAGCACATTATAAGTTTTATGCAACATGTACAGTGGAGGAGATCGAATAATCCGAGACCATCGCACTCCTCCATGCTAAGATCCCCTTCTGTGCCATTTGTCCTCTTTTTCCCCAACAGGTTCAACAAGTGCATCGTTGCCACTAGTCTTTGGTTCGAGTCGGACTGCAGTCAGTGGCTCAACACCAAATCCCAAGGCTCAGTATTGTTTGTCTTATTTTTGGTAGCTATGTACATGTCTCCGAACGTGACCTTATAGAGATAGCTGATCGACTTGAACTTAGAAAAGTGAACTTTGTTTGAGGACACGGATCCCCTACCCTACGGCTTCAAAGAGCGGACCTGGACCGGGGTATTAGTATTCAGTTGTTTAGGAAGACATTGGAAGATGCCTAATGGATCATCTGAGCAAAATATGGACACTTCCATCAAGGATCTAAAGGCACTTTCCAACTACAAGAATGATACTCTAAAAACAACTTTAAGGACTCCAAGAAGGTGACATCAATGAAATATAGCAGCAGAATCTTCTCCTAAATTGTTTACCTTATCATTAATACTTCATGAAAGGTTTTTTCCAGAGCAAACATGCAAAGACAATTTTACAAAATGGGAACAACCAAATGAAGCGCATGTCAACTTCATTCATCTAGCATTGTTTGTATCCCGATGACACTTGAAAATCTTATACAGGAACTCTTTTTTCCCAACACGAAAGTACAGTAAAACAAAGACCAGAATACGATACCCGACTGCCATTAGAAACAATACCAGTAAATTTTCCCACTTGGAATTACTGTCCATAGAGGTGTCGTATGCACTTCGAAGTGCTTGATACCCAGAGATTGTCCGTACTTGCCCAACTGCAAAGGAAGTACCAAGGTACTCATTCTCCAACAGCCCCTATTATATGCACATGGTAACTGATTATTATTCAGTAAGAGATCTCTATTAAAATTAGCCAAGTAATTCCTGAATACAAAGTACTTGAACTACAAATGTGAAGAAAACATAAAAATACTCTTCTGTTTGCTTTTTTTGTTTTGTTCTTCCTCTCTTTTTCTAGCCAAATTGAAGAAATTCATTAAACATGGTAAGCTTAAAACAGGTTTTTTTTTTTTTTTTTTCCTTTTCAGCATTTTTATGGATAGATGAAAGCTCTTGCCTGTATAGAGTAGGTGTGGAAAGCAATATAGGATAATGGATATGTCCACACTGGTTTGGGCAAAGCATTTCGAATTCTGAAATAGCCTGCAGATAGCATCATTATCACCTGAAATGTGCACAGTTTCAGTTTAAGATTACATTAGCGCAGGAAACTAACAATAAATATAAAATTAGACCATATTAGTAATAATTCACCAAAGCAAACATCTTTTTCTCTCATCACTTGCTATAAATAACTTGTGGTGATATGAATTACTATCTTCTTTTGGGTAGGGGAGGTGGTCATCCACTAATAAAATTCTTGTCAACACAAGATAGCTCAGTACTGAACAATGTTGAAAGTGGAAATTTTAGGTTAGATCTTAATTGAGATAGAGGAACATACTTGTACAGAAACTAGAGTCAGGGTGCTCCAATAAACGTCTTGCCATAAAGAAACAACAACTAGCATTAGTCCTTCATTTACTAAGAGGCACATGAAGAAATTTAGCACGAAGTACATCAACAAGCTGAACTCATCTCGCAATCCTACAAGGAAGTAGAAGACGAGACTTGATGAAATAGAGATGAGAAACAGGAATGGGATACTAGAGAGAAGCTGCCCAACTAAAAAGACTAGTGCCCCCAAGTGCTGGTTTGACTCTTCACTCGCATAAATCTGCACACAGGATAACAGTTTGATCAGAACAACCATACAAATGAACTTAATCCAATAAATTACATTACTAATTATAGTCTAACTTTTAGAAAGATGAGAAGGCTTCATACTAATATCAATTTTTTTTTGCTAGACTGTTTCGCAGGTCATATAGATCTCCTTATATAACAAGACCCACATACAGTCATGCCCATATCTACTGTTGAAGAAACTGATATATTGAATGAACCCACAACCTGCCATGTCTATATCTACAATTGATGTACTAAATTAACCCACATCCAAGCCCCAGTTTACATATACTTCTGTGATCATCATGAAGAGATAAGGGTATATGCAAGCCTGGAACAATTCACCACAGATAAAGAAAGTTCATAAGCTTACGATATTATTTTCCTGTGAACACCAATCACATACTCTAGCAATTGATATATACCTATCATCATAATTGATGAAATACCTTTGAAATTGCAAAAGTTGAAACACATAGATCAATGCTATTGCAGGCTAATCAAAGTTCACAGATGACTACATTCCACCACAAACGCCCATAACATCTTGGTCTTTTCCATAACAAACCATAAGACCACCAGAAATTTGTAATAATAATGTAGAGGCATTTTGCTTTTGCTTTCCATATTCAACCATAACTTGGCTGAATTTCACCCTTCTTTACCACAACATTAGAGAAAGAACAGAAATCCGTGTTACCTTGACTTCTTTCATAATTGCAGGTACTCCAGCTATGCTTAGTAGGGCAGTAAATGAAACAAACACAAATATGGCTGCAACCCTTGTCTGCATGGGAAAGGTAAAAAACAAAAAAGAGTCAGATGCCACAGAAGCTAGCAGTATAGTGGATGCTATTTGATATGAAAACAGTGAGCAACATTGCAAAAAACAAAACTTAAGCAAACACTTATTTGTGTTTGATGTAAAAGTTTAGCAAACAGATTTCTGTAGCATGAAATGCATGGTAGTGCAGTAAACAGAACAAATCAAATTACACTCCAATTCTTGTTTGCAAATGAAGGAGAAGAAAAAGAAAACTAATCACTGCTGCAGCAAAAGAAAATAAGAATGTGAAGGACCAGGTAATTATATATGTTTGATATGAAAAGCTCATCATCAATTAAACAATATTAAGGGATATTATTAACAGATTTTGCTATACATAGACAAATGTACAAGTTTCATGCAGTTCAATCAATTGGAGGCTTAGACCAAGCAGATCACATGACACTTTGAAACTATCTTACAGTATATAATTTCTCTAGGTCAATCAAATCACTTTGAAATTTTCTTATGGTATCTGATTTCTATAGGCAGCCTCAAAGTCACAAGGTGACTACTGACAAGGCACTTGATTTTTGGGCTTAGGATCTGTTTGGAGTCTCCTTCCATAATTTTTTAGTACAGAGGGATAATCAAGGCCACCAGTAACATATCTTACCAGTTACCAGGCCATAATTTCAGTATGTTTATTAGTGCTAAATTCCAGTATTTATTACAAAAGCAATTACTAAAATTGGAACCGATTGATATTAAGATGAGGCACCGGACTGGACATGTTACATATGGTGATTATAAGCAGTAAATTTTTCAATATGACTAATATGAAAATATAAGTATAAAGGAGTACTTCTTGTTCAGGAAAAATGAGGCAAAGCTGATGTTACACATGACCTTCGTATATGTGTTTACTAGTAGTGATTCAGTTGCAATAAATTTTCATTTTACGAAAAATTAAAGATGAAAAAGTCCGGCTAAAATTGCAAGTGATATTAAGATACTCACCACAACTGAAGATAACGAATGCCCTAAGCCAGAAAATGTTGTACCAACACAGAGCGTAAAAATGATATAAAGAATAAGTCGAAGCCAGTAGTATTTCCATTCCCTTGACATTATTAATAACGATCTCCAAGTTAAGACGGCTATCCGTGTAGCACTGCCGGCCTTTCCTTTGCTTTTAAGTAATGGACCCTCCTGTTGAAGCATATGCATATTGGAAGTTAACGAACACCATAAGCCTATCAATATATGCATCTTTATGAATCCCAAATTAGGGACTGAAGATGATTAATAAGACACTAGTAGCTATGGTAGACAGAACTGATGCTGCATATATATGCAGGCACCCAGAATCAATTCTGTATCGGATAATAACATGTCAAACTTGTACCTTCTCTGTGAGTCTTAGTATCATATTTTCAACTGCAGCAGCATCGGCTGATGATCTATAAGTTGCTTCGAGGGTGCGTATTGCCACAGCCGTGTCCATGTTTACAGACGAGAAGTCCCCATTGTCATCCTGTCATCAAGTTACAGTCAAGGCACATGTCACAAAAGAATAATGGTAGATGTCTACCAAAAGTTTAAGACGTGATTTAAAGTCCCACAAATATCATAGTGATTGCATAACGAAGTCCAATCCAAAATAGAGGATCAAATTTTTTTGAGTCAATTAGTGTAGCATAATATTTTAGCAAAAGTTCACAAGGCAATTGAAGCAATGAAAATCAATAAAACTGTGACCTGCAAGCATTTTACCTGCCAGTTCTTGCACATTGCAATAATCCTATCAAAATCTGTATTTATTGCACGCAGAAAGTGATCGGAAGGACTTTGCATTATCGGACAAGGAAATCCAGCATTTGAGAAGTGCTTCATCATCATAAGACAGTTAAGTTAGTACTTCTCTACAAAGCTAAATTACATTTCTAATTTATAAGCGAAGAAAATGATCTCCCACAATTTTAAAACATATTCATGTTCCAAAAATGGGGCGCGACAGTAGTAACAATTAAATAAGGTTGTCAAAAGCTCTTATGACTTGCATAGTTCAAGTTCCATGGTCCAGTTAGAAATTTTAACACAAAATTACGTACCTGCAAGCAAGACAATGTCTCTCCAAAGAAAAGGGTATTTCCATTAGAAAGCAGACAAATCCTGTCAAATAGGCCAAACACTTCTGTGCTGCTTTGGTAAATGGTAAATATAAGAGTGCAACCTGTACTTGCAAGCTTCTTCAACGTAACCATCATCAGCAGTGCAGAGACGCTGAAATGTAAAAGAATACTTCAGTCATTGTACCGCGAGGAAACAAATCATTTCCCATAGAAACATAATTGTTGACAAGCAAGCAGTAGCTTTAGTAAGTATCTATGGGTAAATGAGACCTAAATAATCAATTCAATGAAATCTGCAGGATCTCTTAAAACATGAATACTTCAATAATTTAATGATTGTTGGATATATTAGTCAAATGATTATTCGGATACAGTTGCATCAAGTAGATGCCTACCAGGCCCAACTTTTATATTTCAGAATTTAGACCACTTGACCACTTGCAATTTCTTGAATAACAGTGCAAGTGTGCAACCGGGTCAAATGCCTCCATAGAGTTTTTTTTTAATTTTTTTTTAGGGAACTCCATAGAGTAAGTTGGTTGCTTGGATTATACACAAAACATACTCAAAATTCAGGGCCAAGAGAACAAACTAAGTGACTACATAGAGTTGTGCACCGTGGGATCCAGTAAGAATCAAAGAAAAGGTACATCAAGCAGAATAACATTTACCTATCAAGGTGATAAAGAGGTTCATCTATGAATAAAACATGAGGCCTCATCACAAGCTCTCGAGCAATGCCAATACGCCTTCTCTCTCCATTGGGAAGGCCTTTCATATAACAATGACCACCTATCAATCTATCTGCACAATCACCCAGTGACATGGCATGGATGGCATCCTCAACTACACTCTTTTTCTGACAAAAGAAACCGGGAAGCTGAAGCAGCGCCGAATAATACAGAAACTCCCGAACAGTGAGAGACCCAATCAGATTGATTTCCCTCTTAACAAAACCCTGCAATTTGGATTAACGAATGAACATCAAGCAAGAGACAAAAGACAGAGTCGAAACCAACCAAAACAATTATCGTTTTACTGCATTACAGCCTTGAATATACATTTCTTAAACAACGGTCCCAAAAATCTTAAGTTTCCAAGCCAACAACAAATGTCATTCTTACACCCTCCCAAAAATCCAGCAGGGGAGAGGCAGAGAAATAAATACAGAAAACACATATAGGCATATAGGTTACACCCCACCTTTAAAGTTTTGGAACTCGGTACTTTATATAATGAGAATAGTTTATAAAGAGCTCCACCGAAAGGAGACAAATAAAACTGAGTGAAGATTGGGAAAAACTTTCAGGGATACATATGGGTCAAGGGGGTCAAACTCTACGCTCCAGTTAAGAAGGGCAGAAAGTCATGATGTCATTGAGGCTCCATGGTACATGACAACAAGCTTGGTTCTAAATGTATACTAACACAGTCTGGGTTCAAGACCTGACTTTGTGCTAACTCGTAAGTTATGAGTCATAACTAAACTGACCCAAATGTTCAGTTGTTATGCACTTATGCCTTGCTTTAATATTACTTATATACAGACTTCAGATTACTAATCTCTAAAGATGAGTTACACATAAAAGGGTAGGTATTTGAACATGGTAACAGATCATAAAGATTTTAATAACCGCTAAATATAAATTAGAATATGGACTAATATTGATTCGTTATTCAAATTTCAGAAATTTTTAAAGAAAAGCCCATGTCACAGTGACTAATGTCGAACAATTGATATATTATCTCACAGAACTTTTTAGAGGGAATATGATAACATAATCGATTGATGACTTAAACAGCTAACCTCACAAATAAGCAAATTTGAGTGGGTGATAGAAATCACAAAAAGCAATAAGTGGAAGAATGAGGAAACACACAAATAATGTATCAAACATTGGCCTTCCTTCAAAAATAACGAACATTGCAACACAAACATTCTACATTGAAAACAGATATGAATTTTATATATATCCCAAGATTAGTTGAGTAATAGTAGGGAAAGATATAGAAGAATGCATCAGTTGGCAACTGTATAAAACACAGAACAGAAATGCAATGATAATGTGTAACTTACATATGAACCATATGGCATCAACGATTTCGCACCGTTTACGAACACTTCACCATACATATTGGCTGAGTGAGGCAGTCTTCCTAGAGCAAGGAAAACAAGAATTAATACTTAGAACTTATGCATCCAAAGATAAGAAAAGACAGAACTTTAAATCCTTAATTCTGTAGTAACAGTGCATGTTTGAATACCTGCAAGTGCTCTTAGTAGTGTGGACTTGCCCGATTTAGCGGGACCCATAATAACTGTTATAGTTCCTGGCAATGCATAACCATTTGAACTCTTGACAACCCTCTCAGAGTATTTCCTTTTCCCTTTTATTGTAACAGTCAAGTCCTTCCACACAATCGAAGCCCCTGCAGTCTTTCTTACTAGAGTTGCACCCTCCGGTAATGGTGGGGATGGCAACGATCCACTATTGAGCTTCGAAAGCGATGGGGAGACCGGAGTGGTTGCAATGTTGATAGAGTCACCTCCATCTTCCACCCTAACATCAACATCTGTATCCTCCCATTCAGGTGAATCTTCAAACGAGATAGGTTGTCTGAGTGAACCAGGTTTGCGTAAGTAGAAAAAATTACTTGAGGGAACCCTACTTGCTGGACTGCTCGCTGAAGATGATGAAGACCTATAATTATCCGACTGTGACTGTATTTCTTCCATTATCTTCCCCCAGATAACAAGACTTCAATTCATTCTACTTTCTACAATAACTTGACCTTGAATAATTAGACCAACACAATGTCGACACAATTTCCAAACTCTGGTATCAACAACCTCTGCCAAATATTTGCCTGTCAAGCTGTAGGAAAAGAATCACTATATAAAGACCTGATCAAATGCAATGCTGAACTTGATTTGGAAAAGCCACATTTGAATCCACTTCAACAGCAGGTTTGAAAACTTTTTCTTCAAACTTTCTTTATAGGGCAATTTATTAGAGAGATTACACAGATCAAATCAATGCAGATTATGTGCCTACTGTATAGTTTTGATTCTTTACAATTATAGAATTCATTACCATTTATTCTCTCTTGTAACATCAACTACTATAGCTATACATATGTATGCAAACACAGCATTTGCTGAATTATCAGATCATACCTGTGTCTTTCTTCCTCTCTGTGTTTTTCCTTTCCTCCACGGCTGCCTCCTCCTCCACCACTATCTCTCAAAACACTTCCTCTTTTCCCAAACTCACCCAATCCAACTATCTGTTCCGATCCAATCTTACCTCAACAGTGCTGACCTATGCACAAGACCATTCTAACTACATCTCTCACTGAACCCAACAATACACACAATGCCAAAACAACTCACCAGTCGATTACGAACCCAACAACCAACAATAAAATCGAAACAATACCAACCCAGAATCCTAGTATTCTTATTCACTCAACTCAGACCCTTTGGTAAACTTAAAATCAAACAGCACCAATAACACCAACACCAATTTTCTGGGATTCCAAACACAACCAGAAACCGAAACCCAAATCCAACTTACTTCCAAGAGTTGATAGTAATAAAGCAGTAGAGCATAAAGAGAAGACAAACTTGGATCTGAGTGAGAGCTCAGGAACAGCTTCAAGTAGTGTAACAGTGACACTCGGACAAAGAAAGCGAAACAAGTATTTAATCAGTGTATCATATGACCCGCTTTTTCCGGTTTATGTATACTTTGCATCTCTCACTTTATCTTTCTTTTTTTTTATCTTTTTCTTTTTTTCTTTTTTTGTTTGTCTTTTGTCTTCTACGTGTTTTCTTATTTTCTGGAAGACACTCATAGCAAGTATGTAAAGCCTGAGCTACTCCCCTGATCAAAATGTCCTTTCCGGCACCACCTAGCTAGAGTTAACTATAACTCTGTCATTTGTACCAGTAAATTGAAAATAAAAAACAGAAAAAAAAAAGAAGAAGAGCAAATTGACATTGCGGGTCAAAAGGCTAGTATAACCAGAAAATGAGAAACTACAATCCATTTCCTTTAATTAGTACATATATTTTTGTTAGCACTCAATCTCACTGTATGAGATTTCTTAGAATTATCTATGATCAAGGATCGTAAAAGTCTAATGAAAGATTGGCATTAGTAGTTTGATTAAATAAACTAATCATTCTCCAATGAGGATGATTGTTGCTCTCTCTAGTCTATAAATACCGAGTCCGTAATTGTTATTTAGTAACATCGTACGATTATTATTTCTAGCTTTCTCCTCTTCATGTTTACTCTCTCTGTCTCTTGACTGACTGATTGCTGATATCTAAAGGCTCTTTTCACCAATTCAAGCTTTAAAGTCGTATGAGAAGGAGCTCGATGCTGCAAAAACAGTTGTCTCCGTCGATGTTCATTCAAAATTAGATAAAAGTCCTGTCACAGTGGCCGATTATGGTTCACAGGCTCTTGTTAGTTTTGTATTATAAAGGGAATTTTCTTCCAAATCATTCTCTCTAACAGCTGAGGAGGATTCAGGAGATCTTCGAAGAGACAGTGGCAGTGAAACACTAGAACGCGTCACAAAACTGATATAGACAGATAGTAGGACGGGTCAAAATGGATTTAATAATGAAATAAGTCTAAAACCTGTTAGATTATATCAATGTCTAAGAGGTAAACTTTTTTATTTTTTATTGAAGAGCTATATTACACCAATGTACGGTGGAATAAGTTTACACAGGAACATCAGATGGGTAATCCTGGGAGTGTCTCTTAATTGTCTCTCTTAGCCGTTTCTCCTGCTCGACAAGATTGGAAGGAGGGCAGTCGTATACATCTGTGAACATGTCAGCTACTGGTGGCTTCTCAACTTTCTCAGCTTCTTGGATTGCATGTAATAACTGCGACAAAGGTAAGATGAGTGAGAAAGTTTCATATTCTTGCAGGTAATTCTAACTTTAGATCATTATCATACGCCTGTAAACGATCAAAATTTGTTCTATTCAAAGTCTGTTTTCTATAAATGAAAGAAATCTAATAGTTCTAAAGTCAAAAGAGGGCAAACTAAACTCATACAAGCAATATCATGGTTTCTGTGAACATATACAATAGAGAAAACAGCAATAAAACTGTGAATGGATTCTGCAGATAGGCTAAAACATACATTAAAAGGTTTTCTGTGTCTTTAACTTGTAGCAATTTAATTTAAAAGCAGTATTTTGTTTCAACATCATTCAACCTGCACACTGGGGCTCATTAATGATACATCCAGAATAATTGACCCTGTCTTTATTTCTCTCCAGTTCTTAATTTGAGTTTACTCTTTCCATGAAAGAAACCCCTAATGAAAATTACTCTGTTGACTTTTAGCATAAAACTGGTGGTTCCTACATGAAGGAACTGCCTCGACTGTGGCATCACTGGAAAGAACATGGCGAACTAAGACATTGTAGTTTGTTGTTCTCAAGTTGCATTAAAATAGAATAGAAAGAATTACCTGCTTTCTCGCACTGTTTCTAGCTTCTATCTCTGCCTCACCACTCCACCAACCGTTTCTTTCAATCCATTTCCTAAATCGATTTACTGGGTCTCGTTCCACTTTCCAACTTTCAATCTCATTAACAGGGCGGTACTTGGTCGAATCATCTGATGTGGAATGGTGTCCAACTCGATATGTTATTGCCTGCCAAAGGAAAAGATCAGAATATAGAGTGGGATTCATCAATATGCAAAACAGATGGACAGGAAAATCAGCAAACAAGAGACCTTTTCTTTACCTCTATTAAGATTGGTCTCTGTTCACTGATTGCCATTTCACGTGCAGTGTGAACTGCACTATACATGGCAAGTGCATCATTCCCATCTACTCGGATACTTCGGATTCCATAAGCTTGACCTTTGACAACAACACCATCACCTGCAATAGATACCATTCCCAAAATGAGAAATACTGCTTGCTTCTAGTCATCAAGAGATGTGTCTTGTTGAAGTTGTAAAAATTACAAGCAGGAACTAGCAGAGAGGAAAAGTACTCCTAAACTGGTCTGAAGTAGGTGTACTGATAGCCCATCCATTGTTCCGACAAATGAAAATAACTGGAGCCTCCGTAACAGCCGCAAAATTTAGAGCAGCATGGAAATCACCCTAATATTATTAAGACTTATTAGGAATAAAGCAACCAAAGCCAACAATCTCTAAACTAAAGGTGTTAATTGAATGGATCCTTTGTTTTTCATATCATCAGAAATCTCTAACTAGACTATAGAGTAAGTAGATGCTAGCAATGGGATAAGTACATTCAATTGCTAGAATATATGCTTTGAGAAGGGTCCGACTTCATAACTATGTTCAACTCATTTACATTTGCCCAAGGAATATCTAAAACAGAAGGAGGTGCAGGTAGTTTGAGGTTAAAATATAATAGAATTTTGTGTTTCACCTCGCTTGTGCCACCATCACCGATATATGTGACCACACATGCATCTTTTCTGTCCATCTTCAGAGAATATGCAACGCCAACAGCCTGTGGAAGTTGTGTACTGCAAAAGTGCAAAGCAAATTATTTGGTGGTGTAATTCTAATGATTTTAGCGAAGACTTAAACCTGTTCTGCGTAATTCCTAAAGAAAATACGTGTATCTTACGCTATGGTTGATGATACAGTGAAGTAATTGTGCTTGTTAGAGCCATAATGGATTGGCATCTGCCTGCCTTTCCCATAATCAGCTTTGTTACTGAAACACTGGTTTGCGAATTCTTGTACAGTGAAACCACGCCATATTAGAACTCCTGGCTCCCGGTACTACATAAAAGTTTAAAGAAAACTTGTCTCAAATCACTGTCATCCCATCTCATGCAAAACTACTGAAAGAGCTTATAAGGCCAAGGGAATTGAGATCTTAATGAGTAGGTTGCGGTGCAAATACAGCCACAAAGAACATTACAGAAAGTGATTGTATGTGCATAAATAATTCAACCTGAGGAAGGACAATGTCATCAAAGGTGAGTGCTGCAGCAGATGCAATATTGATGGCTTCTTCACCAACTGTAGTCAGATAAAAAGAAATTCTTCCTTGCCTCTGTGCTTCATAGAAAATGGTGTCCATGGTTTGAAGCATCACCATGTCTGTGTACATTTTTACAGCAACTTCCTGGCTAACCTAATCGAATTGGTAGTCCACAGGTCATAAGGTTCCTATAGGATATATTTTTGTTCAATAAAGGATAACTGAACCTCTATGAAAAAGTGAGAAGGTCTACCCTACCTCAGCATAGTTGCTGGACATAATTAGCTTCCCATTGTCATCAAGGACCCTATAACATGGCACCCGCTCCTTAGTCGACTCTGATATGAACCTCATTTCAGAAATAAATTTGACCTTCCCTTCTGGTAAATCCAAAACCTGCCAAAACAGCGAAACTTTTATTTGAGCAAAGTTGCACAACACACACTCTCCTCACCCCAATGCATTCACATTTGCACTCAAAGCGAGTGTTGAAAACCACCCGCATGCACACATTTAATCCGCATATCGAAAGCAAATTCAAAATACAAAATGGCTCATCTTCTCAGTCATCCAATATCCACATGAGCAATAGGACTACATCTTTCTGACATAAGAACAACGCCTAAATCAATCAGCACACCATAAGATATGGTGCAACACCGTTTTCCCAGAATCAAAAGCCAAAAATACTTAAAGGGTATCTTGTAATACTATTGATAAATTCACCAGGAAAAAAAACACACTAACATCAATACATCATCACAGTCATCACTGAACCATCATTCATAAAAATAAAAATAAATTAAAAAAAATAAAAAAACCAATCGTTCATCATTCATACAATTTATTCATACAATGAATCACGATGTTTCAAATTTTGATGATACCTGATTGGTATCAACCTCGTCAGAGATCGTTTCTGGTTTGCCGGATTCAAAACGACGAGAGCAGAAATGGAAATGGGCCTCCGGGAGCCTCACGTTTTGAGCAAATGAAGCTGGAAAAGGAACCGGAACCGGAGATTTCCGAGAGCAGAAACGGATGGAACCCAAAGAACCCATCTTGGATTTGAAATGGTTGATCATAAAGTCTCCTGATTTCCTGACCCAGAGAGACATCATGCACACAGCTTGTGACAAACAATGAGAAACTTAAGAAAGTGAAAAGTGGCAATGTGTGTGTCACCTGTTTATTAAGAGGAAGAGAAGAACAGAGAGTGACAGATCAAAACGGAGAAGATAAGAGTGCCAAATCAGTTATCAAAGCTTGTTTCAAACATGTTAGCAGGCTTTCCAACTACCTTCAAACTCCGTGTTTGGATGTCGGTGAATTCTAAAGAATTTAATCAAAAATAAAAAATTCTCAATTTTTTAGGACTGTTTTTTCTATTCGTAAGACTAGAATATGATTTTTTGCCCCTTTCAAATGGTACCTAGTTATACCAGTTTTTTAATGCTGACCATTAGAAAACACTGTACGGTTGAGATGACACCACCTCAAAATTCTAAACTATCTCTGTAATCTATATATATATTATTATGAAAAGAGCTTTTGTTTTCTTGAATGTGATTTGATAAATATGAAAGCCATGAAACAAGCTAGAGTCTAACATAAACTTATGTAAAAAAGGTGAGAACAAACCGGGTCTTTGTAGAGACTGTTGATATTAGTTCAGGTCTTTATAATTAGGGGTTTAGGCTCAATGCCCCCCTTTGTATTCGACAGTTTTATTAATTAAGGTTTGAGGGCAGCCGCACCAGCCCTTTATTTCAAAAAAAAAAAAAGTAGAGAACAAACCGGATAACTTATTTAAACCACATCCTAATTTATTAATGTCTTAGTGAACGCCCGTTGAACAGCAAACCTAAAAATAAGCATTATCCAAGGAATATATTCATCTAGTTTAATATGTCAAACATGGAATGCGGTACAAATATCAACTTAAAGCGTCTTAGAAAAGCTTATAGAAATCACCCCATAGGCTTAAGTCTAGAATGTCTAGATGCTTAGAGAGCTGAAGAAAACCTTGGTCCCTCCCCCGCAGGTTTGGAACCAAAAGCCCGCTTCAACCTCTATAGCCAACAACCTCAACAACAAGTTAACTCCTTGGGCTCTCTAGAAAAACATCAACACCGGTGTTTGTAGGACTAGCCGCCGTCGGCGCCGCTCTCTCTACACCAACACCTTTCACTTACAAAAGAAAGTCGCTCATTGACCTTGTCACTTACACGTACACGCCAGTCGACTAGTCTTGGATGTACCTTTTTACCCTTGGTGTCTCAATGCACGACAAGAAGCTCGTTGTCGTTGATCTCAATCTATCGTAATTGGATCTCAAAGCCTCGTCACCGTTCATTTGCAAAGTGCTCGTCGCCATAATCGACTCGAGCCCTATCCCCGATCGAACGCTAGAAGTACTCAGGACCCACGAACGACAATGACTCGTCAATGCTAGACAAAAGGAAAAGTAACCTCGCAACTACCGCTCTTTTGAACTTTAGGGATATCGTTCTTTTTTATAAGAACATGCTTTGTTAGCCAAAAAAAAAAACTAAAAATTATGTAGAAAATAATTATGAAATATTAAAAAACTTTAATACTCATAAAGTAGAGATGCATAAAGCCTCTCTAGCCATAACACAGAACGAACAAACCACCTTTGGTCTGATAGAAGTGTCTACAATCTCCAACCACCATTTGTCCTTTGCCGGCTCTTGTTCAATACGGAAAATTGCAAACAAAACACTAAGGCTTTCATGGGTACGAATTCAAGCGTTTGAGGTTTTGGTAGGTTTTTGATGATGCTTGAGCAAAGGCATCGATATGGACGACCTTAGTTCATTGGTAAACATTTTTGCTACTATTCCATATTAAGGATTGATGACTGTGACTAATTTCCCGATCACCGCGATTCTAGTTTGGGTCGAAATCTTTGACTTGTCGCCCAAGTTATTCACGAAGGTACCCTTCATCAAATCGGCTCTAGCGAAAAGCAAGAATTCAACATGCTATCTCAAGCACTGGTGGACTCAACATAGACAAATGTGGGTTGATATGCCCCCTAACTTTTTTTTCACTAGTATCACTGTGTATTAAACAGACAAAATTTTTATTTACATATGACATGTATGCCCTTAGTTGATAAACCAAGTCTGAAAGATAGTTTTTTTGGTCAGAGAGCTTCTAGTGATAAAGAAAAACAAAACATTTCACAACTAGGTCACAATTTTGTGTAGCATAGTTCAAACAACGTTTTATATTTTTTCGAAGAAGCATGAGGATTGGTGATTGACCTTGCTCTTTTGTTTAATTGTCCTATGCTTTGTTGGTTTATGATTTGTAAGATTGATGTATGATAGTTACTTTTCTTGGAGACACAAAAATAGTTAAATTATAGTTTTGTGTCTGATGTGAGTTATAGAACTAATATAGAAGGGAGACGTCTGGAATGTACAATTTCTTTATGTACTCCATCAATCTGTTGACGAAAGTAACTGAGTGAAATTTGGTTTTTTCACAGGCGGTTGGAAGGACACCGTTAGCGAGCGCGTCGTTGGTGGGTTTAAGTTTAACTCTTTCAGTTTTGTTTTTTTGTTTTTTGTAAGTCAAGTCCCCAAATCTAAGGTTGTTTGTGAGAGTGTTGAACTCTCAATAAGTGGATATCTCTCTCATCAACTTGCGTTTTGGATACTTTTTTGCGTAGCGGCTTGTTTACACAGATCTGGAAAATCTGGAGACGAGGATCTGGAAATGGGGTTGTCGAATTCGTAGATCGGTTTGCGTAGATCTGGAAACGGGTTTGTCGACTTCGGTAGGATAGATCTCATAATCACGTGTAAAGATAAAGTTCCTAGTTGATAAGCAATACAGAGGAATCCTGATTCCTCACATTCGATATATACATTTGAAATTGTAAATTATGCCTTAGATGTGAGAAACATTACATCAGTGTTTATATATATATATATATATTTAAGTATGACTAATTTTGTTTTTATTTATCCAGAGATGAATTCATCGCCGCTGATGGTCTTGAAGAGACGTCATTGTGATAGTAAGACGATGTATGGAGATGGCAAGATCTCACGAACGCGGAGTGAAAGGAAAAACAAAATACACACCAAATCAGGAAGCCCGACATAATTTTGTTTCAGTCTAATTAAGAAAGCAACATATTTGTAAGCGGTGGGTTTTTATGCGAAAGAAAATGTCTTTAACCATGTATAAATGACCAAACAGGGTGAATGGGGCTAGTGATACGAATTGCAACAATCGTGGTGGATCGTCAGATTTGAAGGTAGTTTGAACAATTTATTGTATGCATGTTTTATTATGAAATATGCCCTGGTTATTTTGTTAAACAAACATTTTAATAAGTCAGGCAAATTGTTATGCAGACTACCGAGTAGGAAGATATGGGACTAAAGGGAGATTTCACTGTCATTTGTAATGAGGGGGGACTTTTAACATGTCATGGGGCACTGAATCCACCATCATTACAGAGTGCAACCTAAAAGAGTTTAAACGAGTTGTGTCAAGAATTTCCAATGAAAGGATAATTGTTATAAGTGAAATGAGATTTGGACTTGTTCACAACTTCCGCTGCGGGAAGCTGAACATGTCATTATGTGAAATGCAATTGAATAATTTTGATGTAAAGAACCAGATGATTCAGATACATAGACGACACATGTCTATTACTGAGAAAAACTTTGGTATTCAAGGGGATTGAGGTGCCGCGGCACACTAAAGTCGACATTCATTACTTAACTGCCAAATGTGGAGTCACAGAGTGGAAGAAGCGTTTGTGCGGGAATAACACAAATATTAATATGAAGAGTTTGAAAAAGACAATAGTCTACACCGATGACGATGAGCTGTTTATGGTGAGCATTGCGTTGTTTGCTTTGGCCACCATGTTCTATCCCTCTACGCTTGGCTACGTAGATCCAAGATTTTTGATACCGTTGAGGAACGCTCGTGCCATAAGGTCTCATAACTAGGGTCAATTTGCCTGTACAAAGTTGGTTTAGGGAGTTACCTCGTATCAGAGTGGCAATCTCAGTCCTAATCTGGGGTGTCATGTTTTCCTCTAGGTTTTCAATCTTATTGTACTGGGTGAAACGATGCTTATTGTTCCAAGGTGTGTTCTACTTGTTATGGCATGGGGGTGGGGGGGTTTAATGCAAGACATGGGGTATGGGTTACAAAGAGGTATGCAAGTTTCGGGGCAAGCGAGTATTTCGTGAGACAGGAGCACTAGATTGAAAACAAACTTGTTTGATGACATGTCTGATTTGAAGAAGGAGCTGGTTGTTGTAGAAGATGAAATTGGTTCCCTGGAATCAATTTTTTGTAGCTTTCGTTCGGATATTGCAGACCTGAGAAGGGCAACGACTTCCTTACACAAACTGATTGTTAAGCGGGAAGTTGAACCTCTAAATAGTGTTGTGAAGGAAGTCCACCGTGACAGCGTGATGGAGTCGCAAGGCATTATCAAGTTGGGCAGGAAAGAATGTCCTCAGAAGGTAGGATACTTTTTTGTTAGTGTAGTTGTACAATGTGGTTTGTAGTGTTGTTATATGTGTAGGTGCGTGTTAATATACCAATAATTCACATCTATTGTTTTAATTTGGTTTTGATTTTAGTAATTTGTTTTGAATTTTACTAGAATATCATAGAAACCAAATTCTACAAATTTGCATTATTAGAAGTTTCTAGTAAAAATCTGGCCCAACTTTGTTATTAAATGAAGTTGTCCTTCATTCAGTTCATTTTCTTCCTAAATTAATGTTTTCTATTTATTCTTTGTAGAAAAAGAAAAAGAAACTCAATATACTATTTACATAGTTAGATATGTGACATGCCTGATTATTTTTTTGATCATTTATTTTTCTAAACAGAAATAACAAAAAAATAATAATAATAATTCATGAAATAATTTATGTGCTTTCCCTTGATAGAAACCCTACCTCATAGATTTTTCATATGTGTTTTTCGTCACAATTTATAGTCTCTTACGTCTGCATGGTTACAAGCTGTTTACAAGGTGTGTGTGTACTATAAGGAGCCATTAGAGAAGACAACTGAAGAAGTAATTACGCAAATGATGTTTGGCAGTGTAGCCAATATATCCCCTAAAGAATGGGAGTTGCTGAGTTATTTATTCAGCAAGAAAGGAAGTGCTGAGTACATCGTTGGAAGGTATTTACCTAGTCATCCGTGTGTATAATAGGAACTATTTTAATCGCAATTAATATGTTTACAAACTTTAGTAGATGAATCTTGAATTGTTAGCTGATGCAGTAAGATTTGCAAGTTTGGTGGCACAACATGTCATGCATCGCAACACCCATCTATACTATGGGATCATTTGATGGATCGACGTAAACTTGCTAAAACTATCTATTATTTTCATCTTCAAGATCTCTACGACCCTTACTTATGTCCTTATACATCTAGAGTTAAGAGTGTATGTGAATTTTTGTTGTATGCAGTATCACTCTGATGAACTGAGAAACAGAATTTTGTTGCAGTGCATTAAGTCACTAGCCAGCGGCATACATGATGAAGTCCGGGGAAAGGCAAATGATTATCACTTTTGTAGACCTCAGCCTGTTTTATAAGTAGCTGGTGAAAGAGACGAAAACCAACAAACATTGAGTGACAATGTTGTGATCGTAACACAACTGCAAGGGACATTACACATGGTGTAGAGGATGTGTCGTTGCAGTATTATTCAGAAGCAAATCTCAACTCAATCGACCAGTCTGATGACCACCATTAGAGTGACTGGTTGGATAACTCCTCGTCTTGAAAATGGCCACTCCATGTTAGTATTTGTGTTTTTAGAGTTCAGACATTTTGGGTATTTTGATGACGGTTAACCACTCTGTTTAACTCACTTGAGCACATAGTGTAGTTGTATTTTGATTGCAAGATGGACACCAATTGCATCTTTCTTTTGCTGCAACACTTCATGCTCATATGTTATGCCAGGCTGGAACAACAAAGAGGTTAGTGGAACTCTTATTGTTTGGAGTTATTGTGTTATTTTTTGCAGTACCAGCCTCCTAAGATTGTTTGTATCGTGCCTACCCACAATGTTCTAAAAAACGCCACCTAGGAGCTGAGCGTCAAGGAACCATTCTGATTTTGCACTAATCGTCCAACCTGGGCGTCGGCGCGAAAAACGGCCGCCTAGGAGGCTGGTACTGCGGCCTGATTATGCCTATCTAAAATCAAACATGAAGACACATAGTACATCGCCTCTCCCCTATACTCTAAACATAACTAGAGAAAAGACCTAGGATGTCGCTACTTCTCTCCTCTGCACCTGCCTCTTCGACCGTCCATATATGGTCGCCTGGCCGCCCGCCGGCGCACAACACCACAGCACACAACCTCTCTCTCTCTCTCAATCTTTTCGGGCAAGGTACGTTTATGTTTTTGATTTTCTTTTTTCAATCTTCAGTTCTTCACTCAATCTTTACATTAATCAGTTTAATGAGTTCAAACTGATTACGGGTTCTCACTTTTCAATTCTAGATTTCCAGGTCTTGAAGTGTTATGGGTTTTCAATTTTTATCAAGTTCGTTCTCTGTCAAAGAAAAGAAAAATGGTACTTTTCTGGGTTCTCTTTTTAGATAAGATTATGTAATCTTGAGATCATGTTTAAATGTTTAATGTTTACTTGATTAGCTAATTAGCTTGTTCAATTTGTAATTTATAATTTTGGATAGAATGATATATAGTTATATACAACAACTCAGTTGATAAATTTTCTGCCAATTTTGGCATGAATGCATGATGCAATGAGTTGTGATTGGTGAAATTTGTGATTATATTAGTTAATAGTAATGTGGTTTGACGTTTTACTGGCATTTAATTTGTTTAAGTGGTTTGTTATCTTTGGATTTGCAATTTTGGAATATGACTATATGAGATGTGTTATTCTGCCAATTTTGGCGAATTATGAGGTTAATTGGTTGTGATTACATTATTTAGTTATTTACACATACTAGAAAATGACTGGAACTACTTCTTCGGTATCTAATGCAATGTCAGAGACGACTGCGGCATTGATACGCAACTCAAGTGATATGGGTTGAGAATTTACGAAGTTGGTGGATGCTACAAATGTAAATAAGTTAAAGTGTAAGTTGTGTGAAAAACTAGTGAGTGGTGGAATACATCGACTCAAGCAACATGTTACCAACATCAAGAGGAATGTCACCGCATGTATGAATTATTCAGATGATCAAAAGGCAAGATGCAAGAAAGCTATTGAGGAAGCAAGAATTAAGAAGAGACAAAAGTATGTGCTTGAAACAGAAGTGAGGAAAGAAGTTATCATTGAAGAAGATGAAGATGATAGTGTGAGTGGAAGGAGAAAGCGACGTAATCTTGGACCTATGGACCGTTATGCATTTGCTATCGACCCCGATTTCTCAATGCATGGAAGTAGGAAGATGATGCAACAAAATATTAATGATGCACTTTTCAAGGAAAAACAAAAATGTGCCTCAATATTTAGCTAAATGGGTGTTTGAAGTCAGGATGCCTTTTCATGCTATTGATAATGATAGCTTCAAGAGGTGTGTGAAAGCGGTTAATCAATTTGGCCCGGGTTATAAACCTCCAAGCCAATACCAATTAAGAGAGCCATTATTGAAGGATGAAGTAGAGAGAACTAAAGGTTTATTGAAGAAGCAAGAAGTAGAGTGAGCTTTGAATGGTTGCTCTATCATGACCGATGGTTGGAGCGACCGATATCATGAATTTGTGTGTCAATTATGCGGAAGGCACAACTTTTTTTTCTTCTAAGGAGGCATTGGATGAGTCACACACCGGGGCATATATTTTTGAATATGTGGACAAGTATATTGAAGAAATTGGGCCACAAAATGTGGTTCAAGTAGTGATGGACAATGCTTCAAATAATATGGCGGCAAAAAATTTATTGAAGTTGAAGAGGCCAAACATATTTTGGACTTCTTGTGCAACTCACACCATCAATCTTATGCTTCAAGGAATTGGCACTCAACCTAGATTCAAAGGAGTAATTGAGAAGACAAAGACTTTCACCATCTACATTATGCACATCACAAGACTTTGGCAATGATTATGAGAAAGTTCACAAAGAAAAGAGACATAGTGAGGTCGAGAGTTACAAGATTTGCAACCGCTTTTCTCATTTTGCAAAGCTTGATGGAGAAGAAGAATGACTTGAGAGGTATGATGACTTAGATACAATTCACGCAAGCGAATGTATAGTTGTCAAGATAGGGAAGTATAAGTGCCCAAGTTATCGTACCACGGGGATTAGTGGCTAACTCTGGGTTTGTGGTTGAATTGTGATGAGAGGGCAGAGGTGTCACGTGTCGCGAACTGAATGGAGGAAAGGACCAAAAAAGACGAAGTTTTGGTGTTGCACGGTTGAACAAGATTTGTTCACCTCAATTAATCATGCAATGATCAATTAATCATGCTATGATTAATTAGCTTAACAAATCTCCAGTTCTCTTTAATTTCCGCTCAAATCCATGTGCTCCAATTTTGCTTAAATGTCACCAAGGAAATCCAAATTTCCGCTTATTTTCTACAAATAAATAAAAATAGATTAATTATATATTAATTAACTTAAAGAGTAGTTAAATTCTAGTGTTTAAGTAGTAATTACGTGTATACAAATGCACGTAATTATATGATTACTAGTGATGAATGGAATGAAAGAAAACATGGAAAGAGTGCAAAATGGAAGGCGGCGGGGAATATTGTTTTGAGTGCTGCTTTTTGGAATGGAGTTAGTCTTTGCTTGATACTGTTTGCCCCTTTAGTCAAAGTGCTTCGCCTTGTTGATGGGGATAGAAAGCCATCAATGGGCTTTGTGTATGGAGAAATCTTTAGAGCAAAGGAGGAGGTTAAAAAGGCATTCAAAGATCAAGAAACTCACTATCGTCCAATCATTGACATTATTGATGGGAAATACTGGGATCGACTTGATTCTCTTTTGCATTTAGCAGGCTACATCTTGAATCCTTACTACACTTATGCCAATACAAGCATTGGAAATGATGATATTGTCATGGAAGGGTTTCTTACTTATGTTTTTTTCCCGATGACATTGAAACTCAAAGTAAGGTGACAAATGTAGAATTGCACAAGTACTTGAAGAAAGATGGTGTATTTGAAAGAGCTTTGGCTAAGGCGGGATGCACACAAGATAATAAAAATTATAATCCAGGTAAGAAAT
Organism: Fragaria vesca subsp. vesca; assembly: GCF_000184155.1. Classification (NCBI taxonomy): domain Eukaryota; kingdom Viridiplantae; phylum Streptophyta; class Magnoliopsida; order Rosales; family Rosaceae; genus Fragaria; species Fragaria vesca. The sequence goes on from NC_020491.1 coordinate 12,405,360, forward strand.
ACTTACTAATTCATTTGTAATTCTTTTGTTATTTTTGCTTTTATAGTTTTTGCTAATTCATAAATGTTGCTGGTTTTTAATATTGTATAGTTGTTTGGTGGAGTATTTATGGAAACCAAGTACCACTTTTGCAAAGAATGGCTAAAAGAATACTTGGTTTGACAACAAGTTCATCCGGATGTGAAAGAAATTGAAATACTTTTGAGGGGGTAAGTACTTATTTTATTTAGTTATGCACTCATACAAACAAATAGCAATATAGTTTATCAATTAATTCTTTTTCCTTAATGTAGATACATACAAAGAAAAGGAAAAGACTAAATGCAACAAGGTTGAACAATCTAGTGTATGTCCAATTCAATGTAAGGATTATGAACAAGAAAAGAATAAAGAAAGAGAAGAATGTGGATGTACTGCTTGCTAGTGAAGCAACTATGACACAATGATGGATTGTTGATGGTGGTGATGAAGATGTTGAGTCGGATCTTACTAGTGAAATGGTTGGAGATGATTTGGGAGTGGGTAGTGGCTTAGAGCGTTGGAGAAGTTCTAGACTTTAAGAAATTAGAGAACTTCGTGAGGATGATTTTGCATCGGATGAAGAGGAAGAAGATGAAATAGATTTTGAGTTTGAGACCGACACAGAAGAATATGGAGAAGAAAATTTTGAGGCATAGGCTAGCAAGAATCTAATTTGTTTCTTTCTAATTTTTTTTTTTTTTTTATAATTTCTAAGAACATTGTTGTTGAACATTTTGTCTATTTTTGAAGTATTTTTGCTATTTTGAAACATAATAATGCTTTTTATAAATTTTATTTATATAATTATTTAAATTAAATAAATAAAAATATAGAAAATAAAAAACCGCCTTGGCGGCCCGATTAATCCTCTAGGTGCTAGGCACTGGCTGTCCGCCCGACTAGCGCCTAGCGTTTTTTAGAACCTTGTCTACCCATTTGAAACTTCATTTCACATTATTCGTAAAACACTGCTGTAACCGTTTCAAGATAACATGATGATTTTTTGTTGAATTAGTATTGTTGTTAAATTGTTATATCACAATACTTCCAGGTTTCAGAAATGGAACCTACTTAACCTCTTAGTTTCGCAGAAACCAAATCAAAATGTGGAGTATATGAATAACCAAATAAGCGATTGTAAATCAACCAATCCATTGCTACTAGAATTTCTACCGCATTTCTTGGGGGGTTGTGAATTGCAATTAAACTTCTAAGATGCAAAGTTTTGAAGCCTAATAAAAATACATGGTTACCAATATAAAGATGATCAATAAAAGTGCTAGTAATGGATATCGGAGTTTCATTAATGAAGTTTCAAAGGATTACAAATAGGGAAATCTGCTTGAATTACATCAACAAACAAATAAATTAACGATGAAGGTTGGCTAGTATAACAGAATCTTGAGCCAAATATTTGACCTGCAATGGTTTCACACATTTTTTGAAAACCACCTCAATGTTGTTGTTTAACACCTTCACTTCATCAAAATTCTTCTCATTGGAAATTCTTGACACAACCCGTTTTTACTCTTTGGGGTCGCATCCTGTGACAATGGTAGACTCATCATCCCGTAAATTGTTCAAAGGTTTCCCCTCCTTATCAAGCACTAGGGAGTCTACTTCCATTACTAGCTCTTCTGACAAACTAGTCTGCACAACAGTTTGCTGCCACTTATTACCACATTTTGTTTTAATACATCAATTACAATAATATTTTGAATTAACCATACAACCAAATGAACCAATCAATAGTTAAAATAACAGTTTGAATAAAACATCTTTAACATTTTTTTTTCTTTAACACAATTAAATCATAAGCTCCAACTCTCAAGTAACAATAAAGATTTCAATTTTATCATGATCTCCATGAAGGCCAATAAAAGATTGATTGTGATAAATAAGTGGTATGTGAAAAGAGGTTGCAACGTCCATAAAGGTCTATTATAAACTATCTTCTATACACCACAACACTTGCATAACAAAACAACAACTCTTTAACTTAGGAAAGGCAGACTAAATAAAAAAAAACAATGTTTCCAATAGTTTAAATATGAAATGGTTTAAGTGTGAAAACATGCAGACATGAACAAATACTCTCATTTATAGAAAATAAAACGGTTCCTGCCATTCAATTTGAAATTCCCAAATATAATGACTTGAAAAGCAGACTTCAAATTAACCTCATATAAGGATCAAATTCAATTGAAAGGCAACAAAATAAGAAACTAAATGGGAGCAAACTCGTTCACACAAAACTCATTCACCATTAAGACATAACAAATGTCTTCTTTTTTTATTAGGCTTATTGACTCCATGGTAATAAGAATGATAGCAATTCAAATTTCAAATAATCTAATAAGAATGTACTATATTCAACCCATAGACATGAGTGAAAATGGAATGAGCTATTTGATGTATTAGTTCAGTTATTCTAGTCTCATAGAGCTAATTTGTGTCTCTGCACCACTTTTGCATTTTGCAAAAAATTGGAAAGTAATGAAGAATGTTTCCAACTTGGGGATTTTTTTGGATAGAAAGAGATCTGATTAACTAAACTACCCTAAAAGACTGAAATCCTTGATCTAACTAAAAAATATATATAAATATAACCATATACCAGATACAGTTGTGACAAAATATGATTTTTAATATTTCATCTTATTAAGGATCAGATAAAAAAAAACTCTAGTAATAAGCAAAACAAACATAAAATATATATACAGGGAAACAAACATAAGTCACCTCAAATTACAGTTATCCGGTCACACAACAACAATCCACCAAATAAGAACATCACGACATTGTCCAATCAAATTAATTATCAGTCTCACTTTGCCAACAAAACAATAAAAATACCTGGATAAAGGTCGTGGCTTAGTTCAATCAACAGTCGCTCACAATACAAGTCCACGGATCTCCTTCACCATATCCAGGAACCTAGGAGTTTAGGTCAGGGATGTCTGAGTTTATATAATCTGCACAGACTTTCATGTCAAATCCAACTTTCAAAGCTGGCTGCATATGATCAGGGACTGCAAAGGAGGCACACAACTGATTTTTTCCTCAATCTGTTTCTCTACCAAAACTCTGGTTAGATTACTCATATCCGCTATATTGGGCCGTGACGATATCCCAGTTCTATTAAATTTTGAGCCGGGTCTGACACTTATTGTTTTTGCCGCTACCTCCGGCTTCAAACTACATGTCCGCTTGTTGTGTCCGGTTAGGTTGCAGATGCTACAACTCGGGCCAGCGTCGGCATTGTTGGTGGAATCAATCTTTCCGTGCATGCCTTTAGTTCGGGAGATAACAGGGTCTCTCACCATTCTCACACCCTTGCAAGTTCACCTTTGCCTTTTTCGTACATCGGTAATTCAATGAGTTTTCTCCCATCGTGTCCAATTCAGCCATCATTTTTTCAAAACATTCCACTGATTGTGACATATTTTGACACACTCTCTTAACTGCTCTAATTAAGGCAATGTACCTAATGACTTGGGAGGCATTGTCATCAACCGCACCAAATGATTTATAACGAACTGTGTTATTCATACTGAATTTCATCGACCCACCTCTTACAGATCAATGACTTAGGATATTTCATCACCCGCTCAGCTTTCAAAACACTGAAAATATGACGGCATGATATACCGTCTGACTCAAATAACTTGCAATTGCACTCGTATACATCACTGTCATCATTACTGCCTAAAGTGCACTCCACTATCCATGATCGTGTGGGTTGCTCGTATTAACCGTATTGGTAGTTGTGTTGGCATTCCTATACCGATTTCAGCAAAGTGCATGGCAATGTGATCTTGACCTATGTCATTGATTTTAATTGCTATATGCATACATGTGTTGTTAATAAAACTCTTTCATATATGTGTTGATTGTGTTTCAATATTTCTTGGTTGAGTTTTATTGACAAGATACTTCTGTGTGTAATTGAAGTCCTAAAATGGTTAGGATCTCATTTACATAATTTCATTGTTTTTAGATTCTATTAGGATATTATTTTGTTCTTTAATAAGATAATATCTTGTGGTATATTTGGTGATTCAGTTCTAATAGGATTTTCTCTCTTGGACTCTATTAGGGTTACAGTCTACTGGTGTATTAGTAAGTAGTTGAACGTCTCATATAAAAGCAGGGGACGCAGGGTTTCATTGGGTTCGTCTTTGCACACTTGGCGTTTGAAAGAAAATTGTTTTATTCTGCTGCTCATCTGTATTTACAAGTTCAACTGTTCCTTGTTGAGTTAGACTTGTTGTGGTTGTGATTGTGATTCTCTTGTGTGTTAAAGAGAAGATCATTGAAAGAAGAAGAAGACGTTTTGCGTAGAGATAGGAATTTGTAATAATATAGGGTTTATAAAGAAGGTGTAAAACTCTACATAAATTCATCTAGTTGAGCTCGTTTTCTGAGCTTGTGTTCCGCTGTGATTTTTTCCTCTATTTTGAGGTTTTTACACAGCGTCAAAAATCTGGTGTTCTTATTCATTTTCTGTCAATTCATCAAGGATTGAAACCTCTGCTTCACGTTTCGGTACCTATAAACCAACATACACAATCATGTTCTTAGACTCCCAAACGAGATGCGGTTGGAAGAAAGGAAAAAAAAAAAAAAAAACCGAACTCTTCGGCCTTATCTTCCCTTTTATGACAAGAAATATGTCATCCGTGAATGTCTTAAAAGCCTCTTCCTTCATAGCCTTTATATGGGTGTCAAAATTCCTGAAGTGGTTTTATGACTTGAAGTTATCTCCAACAACTCGATATCTAAGATGATCGATACTTCCTAAACTGAGGGACAAAATCAGACAACGGTGTGAGCCTACCAACTTTTCCTTTCACCTTTCCATTCATCCCCTCACACCGTTGTGTGCTACACATCCATCCAAACAAGTGACCCTTACAAAAAGCCTCCCCCACCTCTCACGTTTATCATACATTAAGCTCATTGAACTATTGTTCTCCAACCCATGCTCCACCATCATGCTCGCCCACTCCTCTTAGCACTCTGGAACGTTGTACGAAGCGTATATCAACTGTCCCATCTTTTTTTACATAATTTCATCATTCACATTTTGACCTATATATATTTCTACCAATATGTCATGCACACAGCCTATGTCATACAGTAGGCATAAGTTTTAGCATAGTTTTACACATTGCCTCATCACCATCCGTAACTATTGTTGTAGGAGGAATATTCTTCATGAATTACATAAATTTCTCAATAAGCCAAGAAAACGTTTCCTTCTTCTTATCAGAAACTAGAGCACAACCAAACAACACAATTCCCCGGTGGTTGTTTGCACCAACAAATAAAACCAAAGGCATGGTTTTGTACATGTTGTCGTCTATCAAAATATCACCATACGCTTCATAGTCATTAAACGAAGCCCCATCCCTCCAAAACAAATTAGGTAGCCTCCCCTCAGTGTCTTTTGTGTACATGGCGAAAAATGTAGAATCCTCTTTCCTTTTTATTAGCATCCACATCAAAGCAGCTTCTGCATCACTAACTATTTGATTCAGTTTTCTATCCGTATCCAATCTGCTGTGGAGATCTTTCCACACAAAACCCACAAACTCCCGCCCCCAGCTTGATTGAGTAAATAATCGTATGTTGCTGACATGCCTATTTGAACGTAGTAGATACCGCTCTAACGCAAATGCAAAGTTATGGTTGTGCTCAGAATCAAATCTCATTACATTATACCCCGCCCCCCCCCCCCCCCCCCCCCCCCCGGTAAACCCTTATTCAGCTTCACCCATGAGACGACAATGCAACCTGTTCTGCTGTATTTAGTTTCACGATAAACATCCTTCTTCTTCTTTCCCCTACTCTTATTAGTACTTTCGTTACACTGTTTCTTGCCTCTTTCACAATTAACGGGAGGTTGCTTCTTATTCTTTAATGGCTCGTAATTATCCTGCTTAGAATAGCACCAAGCCCTTATCACAACCACCTCAAGCCCCTTCACAACTCCCTTGTCAATCTTAAATCTCCTTACGCTAAACCCCATAATAAAAACATAATAGGAATAGAACTGCTTAACTTCCTTCAAACTTCTTAAAGGTATAGGTTTCATGTCTTCAAAACTCAGCATCTTCATATTCCTCCCCAGCAACAGCAACAGTGAAGCCCATTCACTATATAATTCAACTCCCAATTCATGGTTCTAGAATTCATCGTCTTTCAAATCATCACCTAACACTTCCGAATCCAAGCTTCATTTACCCTTTCTGTTGTCACCCTTTTCACTGTCGTTTAGTCGCGCCTCTTTATTGTCATCAAAGTCTTGCCCGACATTTTCAATGTCGCTATCATCTCTGTTTCAACAAGGCAGGTGATAATAATTCTCTTTAGTAAATCGAAGACCACCATCATTAAGGTCCAGATCGATATTCATCCTGTCATACAATACATGATATACAATAACCGTTAATCTGACACTCATTCATTAGACTACGAATACACAATTTCAATTTCAAACAATGACCTTTGAGCAATCCCCGACTATTTCTTCAAACCAAATCGGTTTCAAACACTCCGGAATTCCTAACTCAAGAAACGAAATTGGATTATAGAAAAGAAAATCGATCTCCACCTCTGTCGCAATTTCAGTTTCTGCTTTTCTCCCAATAACAGAATTGTACATGGATTAAACTCTCAAAGTTTTCAATTAATAGAATTGCCCGACATCTTCGTCTGAAGAAAACTGTTGATAATAAATCTCCTCACTGAATCGAAGACCACCATTGTCAAGTTGAGGGTCGATATTCATCATGTCATTCAGTTGATATTAAACAACATCGTTAATCCGATATGGTTCATTCCACTACGTATACACTGTTTCAATTTACAGTTTACAAACACTAACCTTGTACTAGGCGCCCCGACGGTTGATTTTTTCAAACAAACAATTCTCAACTCAAGAAACAGAAATCGATCGGCACCACCTATCTCTCCTAATTTCATATTTGTTTTCATCTCTCCTACTAAACTCAAGCTTCTTCTACACACCAAAATATTATTCCACTACGTTTAACCGAGCAAGTGTCGTTCACGCGAGAACAGCTTCACATGGGCCTTGACGGACAAAAATTCAACCACCTTATCAATGCTTGACACGTCTACCCTGACCGACGAAGTACATATAGAGATTGTACATTCCAGAATGAGCCATATAGAAGACAAAGAAATCCCTTCTAATTTTCATTCAATGTTTCATGACACATCCATATTTTCTATAATTGTCACATGTTTTGTAATTTAACTCTTCAATCACAACAGATACCCGCATTTTGTGCTAACTTACATTTCAATCATTTTGACACTTTATGATTAAAGTAACAATAGTCGCCCGCGGCAGCACGCGGGGCTGCTGTCTAGTTATAACTTGTGAATGGCACCCTCTTTTAAAAACTTGGTTAATACAATTCATGACAGCCTCTGAGTCGACCACAGTAAGATTACCCTTACGTCAAAAGTTGTTAGAGAGAGAGGGATAAGGAGCGTAGACGATGATAATAATTCTGAAAGAGTCTGTTACCATTTCATCGTCAATCCATAAATCTCTAATTGATGAAAGAATATCAGCAATTAAAGTGGAAGTTCAAATTCTTTCAAAGGAGGGGCTCGGTGACGGAAGATTTTCTTACACACCGCCAGGGCTGCACAATACTCATTAGATATTTCAGCAAGGCGGTTCCAGAGTTTGTTCATAGATTGATTCACAAGTTTTGTATGACCAGGGCCGGCCCTGAGATTTTTAGGGCTCTAGGTTATCTAGAAACTTGGGGCCCGGCCTTTTTTAAATTTTTTTACTTGGAGCTTAGCTTCAACATTTATCTCTTCCTTATTTCCTCCTCTCCACCACTCTCAATGCAAACAATAGGAAAACATGTGCAAAACGATTGATAATAACTTTGAATGCAAATTAAATTTTTGAAAGAAAGGTCTTGAATAGAATGAAAAGTGAAATCCAAGAGAAACACAAACAAACGTGATAAAAGAGATAATCACAACCCATTAAAGCACAAACAAAGTAATTAATAATTTCCTTTTGGAGGACTTGGAGCAATTTTGGACCCAAAAAAAGTCATAATGAACCAAAGATATGAGTTTAGGAAAGTAATTTACAAAATTCAGCATAAATAGATCCATAATAAGACGCAAGATGTCATCTTTTAGCTGAAATGAAATTTTATAAAACCTAAATCCATCATTTTCTCTTTTAGAAAAAAGAAAATTCCCAAAAGCTTTCAAAAATCTAGGCTGGAGGGAGTTGATCGGGCCCAAGAGGCTTGGAAAAGACCAAAAAAAGTAACGTAGGAGATATCACGCATAGAGAAATTCTTAGGTGCAACAACCACACCACCTGGCACATGTGCACCCAACACGTGTTTCTTTTTTTTTTTTTCTCACACCTGCCTTCTTCTTCTTCCTCCTTTCTCCGGCGGATCTTCTTCCATTCTCCGGTCGGAAACCGATCCCCTCCGATCTTCTTTCCCTCTGCCCAGCCGCCTCCTCAAACCTGCAACCCCCGCCGCCTCCGCCTCCACCGTAAAGGAAGAAGAAGCTTCGCCGGAGGAAGGAAGAAGAAGCTTCACCGGAGGAAGGAAGAAGACGCTTCGCCGGAGAAAAGGAAGGAAGAGGACGTCTCCACCAACCCTTGTAAAAGAAGAAAAAGCTTCGCCGGAGGAAGAAAGAAGAAGCGCCGGAGCAGAGGAAGGAAGAGGAAGAAGAAGAACGCAGGTTGGGGGGGTAGTTTAAAAAAAAAAAACACGTGTCGCTGTGTGACTGGTGGGTCGCACAGGACACGTGGTGCATTAGCCGCACCTAAGACTCTCTCATCACTCATATCTGAAGCACTCATTTAATTAGTTTTTAGCTAAGATGTGATGTTCTAGAAACATATATATTAAAAAGAAGAGGTTAACGTTATGGGGCTCATTGGTTCGGGGCTCTAGGCCGTTGTCTTCTGGTCCTATGCTCAGGGCTGGCTCTGTGTATGATAGTAGTTGATTCCGCTGTCGATTTTTACATCTGTACATGTTTTTCTTTATTCTTGAATGTTGTTTCTGCATGATAGTTCATTTTAATTACTCTTTCTTATATGTAGGTTCTTTTGTGTTTTTTCTATATGACAAAATTAATATTTCCATCGGATACGTATTCTTTCAGTTTCGGATAGGAGATGATAGTCATCTGCCTATCACAACTATCGTTTGCATCGGATACATACTCTTGCACTAAATACGTATTTTGTATTTGACAAGCATACAAATTATCGTACTTGAAGACTACATGTTTTGTATGATTTTCTTGTGAATGATTGTACTTCTTCAATTGCACACCATTTTGTTTAACAAATCAACAATTCAATCACAATTTCATCCATTTTGCAGGAGGGTTGTTTGCACTATACTCTCTCTTATGTCAACGAAGAATGCTTTACATCGAGCCAACAAAACAGAGAAATTTGATGTGTCAAATTTTAGACTTGAAGTTCGAAGCAAATGTTTATAAATGACATCAATGCTAAATCTACAATGAAGAACAGTCAATTTGCCAAAGTTTATTGCTAAGCACTTATGTGGTCACTGGCGATGGTGTCCTCACTCCTTACATCTCATGTTCATATATTTTCTGAACTCCAATATGCTTGATATGATTATGAAAATCTGAACTCCAACATGCTTGATACAATGATATGTACATAGTTGATAACCCAAGTTTGAAAGATGAGAACTTGAGAAAGATGTTCAAGCTAAAAAGACTTTTTTTTTCGACAGAGAGCTTCTAAGTAATAAAACAGACAAAACATTTGAGATATCGAGTCTAACATGGTTCTCAAAAAACTTCTTTTTTTTTTTCTTTTTTCTTTTTTTTTTAAAGGATTTGAGGTTAAGGCTTTAAGTAGGTTCTTTGTTACTCGCATGTAAAAGAGCGAAACTCTAGGGTTTCGTTGGCATAGTGCTGGGGAAGGGCGACGACGGCAAGGTGACCAGCTTCAGCGGCGTCCCCTGATCGTCGGCAGTGGTTCTTGAATTGGCGACATCGTTGGTTGTGCATTGGACCATTGTCTTCGGTCGTGAGTGAGTATCGTGGTTCTTCGACTGTTTGTCTAAGTGGTTATCCATATATCAAATCGTCTCCAATTAGATCAAAGAACCATCTAATCCCAAGAAACTCCTAACATCCAACTATTATAATGGCTTCTAACTCCACTAGTCGCTCCCACAGTCCGATCGACCGCATATCACACGATGAATGATGAAAAGATCATTGGAATTGTTGAACAGAAAGAAACGATGTAAGGGAAATAGAAACAATAGACATGACTATGAGAGTGACAAAAAAAAAAAAAAAAGTTAAAAAAATCATATTAAGAGACTTGGCTCAATATATAAATTACAGTATTGCAGGGTTGCAGTAGTGACAAATTGTAATGAAAATGACTATTAAATGAACAAAATAAACATGAAGCCTATGGACTACGGCTGAAAAATTGACTCAACACAACAAACAACATTAAATTGAAATACTGAAGTAATCAGTGCGAACTGAGAGTAATCTATGACTTCAATCATTAGATACGTTTGTGGTCAACATATTTACACAAATATTCATAGATTTACAGACAAAGACGGTGAAAATATGAGATATTCACAAAGAATGTATATGTTTAACCCTTTGAATTGCCTGCTTAACCTTCAATGATGGCTCTTCATACAACATGGCAGGGTCGTCAAACGTAGAAGCCAAACTTGGCTCTTTGAGAAAAGCACGAAACGAATCCGCAACGGAATATGAGAGAGAGTCGAGATTATATCCTCCTTCCAAGAAGAACACACATCGACCACCGCACATCTCCTTGGAAAGTTGTTGAATGCTAGATGCTAGCATGTAATATGTTCCAGTTGTGAACTGCAAACTTGCAAGTGGATCCAATGCATGCGCATCATACCTGAAACTTTTAGTTCAATGAATTGCTATGTACAAGCTCTGAAATATAAAGTGCATAGTTTACCAGAGTGATGAATATAAATGACATTGTGAAATCAATCAAGTATGCCTATATTGGTTTTCCATGGAATAGAGAACTCACCCAGCAGAGACAAGAATAATATCTGGCTTAAACCTTTGAGCACATGGCACAATTACTTCATCAAACACAGTTCTCATGGCAGTATCACCTGAGCCTCCTGGTAGAGGAAGATTTAGCGTCGTTCCTTCGCCATCTCCACGACCTATCTCATCAAATTTTCCAGTACCAGGGTAACTGCCATCCTAAAACAAAGAAATGGTGCAGTAATACATCAATAATTTCCAATAAACATCACTAACAACAACAAAAGTGAGATATGTCAGAGCATCACTCAATCATTGTTTCTGAATTAGTTAACTAGTTACAACTCTGGTAATGTTTTTGTTCTCATGTTTGGTCAATTCTATCGATCAAACTCACATTGCTTTGACGAGACTTATTGACTCATCTCCTAATGCTACCCTTCCTCTGCCTCCCTCCAAGTTATATAGTCTTATTAACATATGCCTTTGTGCTATGAGTCCTCGCAGCCAGTATTGGTAAGGAAGCCTAGTGGATTTCACAATCCGTGACAACAATTATCAAATCATGCTAGGTAAATGTGGCGGACCTGATATGTGCTTTTCCAATGTGTTATGATAAACTTGATATAGGATTTTGACAATCCTTGACGACAATTTTCATATCATACTAGGCATTTACTGACTTCTGAGCTGAACCCTAAATGCACAAAGAGTTGCGATAGAACTGGAGGCATTTACGCAGCTTACCAAACCAAAAAAAATTCTAATTTGGGAACAGGAGGAGGAAAAGATTGTGAATGCTCATTGTCAGAGTGATTCACCAGGAACAAGTACTGCTAGACTGAATTTATCTAGGTCAACCTGAAAAGATGGAATGTCTTATGAAGAAGCCCTTGCATGATAATTGAGAAGACAGAGTCATCTGACATTTCAAGGAACACCACCCCAAGCTCACTACTACATATCAACTGAGGAAGAACTAGATATCCACTTCCAGGGTTTAAGCCCCAGTTCAGCACCCTCAGTTCCTTGATCAATTTTGAATCCTTCTGTTGGTTCAAGAGTGGTAATCCCCCAAGCTTCCTCTTCTAGTTTGAATTCTTTCTGTTGGTCTTGACCATTGCCTCTTGAGAAAGGTACTCGTTCTGGTCACAATGTGCGGTTAATGGATGGATCTTTGAGCATTGATCAGGTTCCTTCTAAAAATACGGAATCTGTTTGCGGCAATCTATTGGTACTCTGGAAAAGAACAAAAACAAAACTTGTCCTCAGCTCAAAGGATATGGTTGATGGCTAACCATTAGGACTCTCTCAACCCCTCCTCAATATCAATATCTAAAGTCCTCTTAATGACTTTTTATTAGGACTCTCCCAACCCCTCCTCAATGTCATTAAGAAGCCTTTTTCAGAATGTGTGAGGAGCAGGTGGTACGAAGCCTTTTTTTCAGAATGTGTGAGGAGAGTGTGGTAAGATGTTCAGTACTTTGATCTAGGTAAAATGCCTTCAATTGTATCCCAACTATTTGTCTACCTAGGGTTGAACTGAGAAGTCAGTAAGCGTTTCCCAAAATTCAGTTCTTCAAAATGCAAAGTTGTTGAGGCTAATGGCTTTCAGGTGGAATTTTCAGGAAATAAACAAAATCAACATTCATATTGTGGTCACAACAAACTCCCAATGAAACACTTCCAAGGTCATGGTCACACTTGGCTTTTCTGTCAAACGGAAATTCTCTAAACCTTGATGGCTGATATTCCTGGGATGCTCATTGGTGATTTCAATGAACTGGTTTCATTCATGAGACAATAGCAGTGGATAGTTGGCAAGAAGGCTCAAGGTTTAAGAGATTGGATTGAAAGAAATGCCATGATTAATTGAACTTTGGATACCAAGGCTCTGATATTTCATGGACTAATAGGGTGGTTAAAGACAGACTTTACAAAGGTTTCTGTAATAGTGAAGGCTTCCATTAGGCACTTCCTGACGATGAGGTCTGATCACTGTCCTCTACTGTTCCAGATGCTTTCTAATGACCTAAGATTCGTGTTTCTCGATTCATGCTTTAAGCATGTCGTAAGGTCTCACTTGGGTGATGTCCTGTTTTCCAAACTTATATGGTGATCTCTCTTTGGTCTTTTAAAACTCAAAGTGGTATTCATCAACGTGACAGCCCTTGCCCTTTTCACCTTACATAATTGTTTTGTGTAAGGAGACGATTGCTCAAAGCTCAGAGCAAGCCTGCTGTGGCTTCCCAATCTGGTCCAAAATTGCTCACTTGTTGATTTCATATATTAATGTCTGGATGTGTTCCAAGGTTTATCCAACCAGGCTGTGAACTTTGAGAAACCTCATATTCTGTTCAACTGCCACCATACGAAGCTTACCAGTTAGTACTGGTAAATGTGACTCTCTATGACTATAATCTTGATAACTAGCTTGAACTGTCTCCCTTTCACTCGGGAATCACCAAGCACACTGATTCTTGAATTTAGACAAAGTCCATCATAGGTCTGCCAGTTGACTTTTACTCTTTTCTGCCCTGCCAACTGCTAAATTGCACTGCCAGTTATGTAATAATCTAGATAAATAAACCAAAGGTTTCCTCTGGTGCCAAAGTCTAATTGGTCTAATGGGACATATTGTCGCCAAACTAAAGCGTCTGGTGGCTTAGGAATCAACAGAACTGCTGATATGAATCAAGTGATGTTGGCTAAAGCTAGTTGGAACTTCGAACCTTTCAACACAATATTCAGGGTTTATGGCGTGCTATCATCAAAGAAAAGTATCCACTACCCATAAAATAAATTTCATTAATGAATTCAAATATAAAGCCTTTGTTAACCGTTCAAGTCCATGTCTTAAATCTAGACCATCGATGAAAGAACCATCAGATTATGGGTTGACAATTGGCTCAATATTGGGGCATCAATTCAGTTTATAAATATACTACTTCAAGGGCTATTTTCACACTACAATCAGTAGTCTTTAACCATGGTCCATGGAGAAAACTTCAAATCTGGACTCGCATAACAAGCTTATAAATAAATTCGAACAGACAATGTATCAAACTGGCATGAAAATTTGTTACTTACTTGGTGAGTTGAAAGGAAGAATATATCCGGATCCTCATAGAAAGCATCATTTGTCCCATTCCCATGGTGAACATCAAAATCAATTATAAAGACACGCTTCAAGCCATGTTCACGTTGAGCATAACGAGCTGCAATTGCAATATTTCCAAACACACAAAACCCCATTGGACCCTTTGGAATTGCATGGTGTCCTGGAGGTCTTATCAAAGCAAAACCTGTAGGTGGATCCCTGCTGTTCATTGACTCTGCTACCTGAGAAAAGAAAAAGAATGTATTGGGAGAGACAACATTTACACCATATAAAATTTTGATCTTTTTGAAGTAGAGTCTCACAATCAATTGAACTTCAATGCAAATGTATCACCCAAACAGTTCAGGACACATAAATAGCCTAGATTATCAGCAATACACTGATTGAGAAATCACCACTGAATCAATTAAGGCAATTCCTGCTCCAGCTGCAATCAGTGACTCCTGGAATGTCTACATTATTAACAACACTGTTAGTAGATGCAGAACTGAAAACAAACTATTTGATTGTTATAAAAGAAATCAAAGAATAGTAATCCAGCTTGCTTATACAATAAAACTTGGAACAGAATGCTGAAATGTATACTATGTGATACTTACATCAACAGTTGCATATGTTGGTCCAGAGCCTTCTATATAAATAAGGCCATCTTTTGACACTTGATCCATAGCCTAGAAATGGAAGGAGGGGAAGAATAAGATGACTTGAAACAAATAATAAATCTAAAGCAGCAAAGACTGCCTCAAAATTGATGGTTTTAAAAATACAATCAAGAAATATATTTGTATCCCTCTTTAGTATTACAATATACTGCAGATGCACACGCTATCAGAATAAACATATATTTCCAGCACCAATACTGTCCAAAGCTGACAATATCAGTAAGAAAAGTGAAGACAAAGAAACACCATATGTAAGGAAAGAGTGGAGATGGTAAGACTTGAAGTAAGGGATGTAGTCCAGCCCACAACCAATTAATTTCTCACGCTATCTACATGAAATACGAAAATTAATGCTTCCAGCACCCCCAGTACTAATAAAAAATAAAAATAAAAAAAATAAAAAAAAAAGCAGCTGTGAATAAAAGCTTCTTTGACCCTTGCATCTTCCAGTTCCCACAAATCATATAATCTTAATTTGTTTTTAATTTAGAAGCTACCTTTTCAAGGCCTGTTACATATGATCGTGTGTGAACACTTGCTATGTCATCCACCAATGCTGGCCTAAAATTTTGAATTTCAATAACCTTTGAGCCACGGAACTGGGTTACAAAGAGAAGATGATTAAACAAACTGGAATATAATTTGAAACAAATATTTCTCTACAGAGAATTAAGCTACAAAAGAATGAACTGAAACAAATAGGAAGGTCTTACAGCAACAACAGCCTTATCTACCAAACAGCCGAATCCAGAACAAAACCTAATGTTCTTATTAACAGATGAAACATAGAGCTACTAAAACCATTTCATTTTTAATCAACATATAGAATTTCAGTTGGACTGGCTGAGGAAGGTAATACCGTAATACTACGCATGCTAGTGTGGCCTATGTATTGCCATCCTTTGATATCTATCCACAGTGGTAGTCAAGCAACTCTATCAACTCAATAACATAGTTATGAAGTGTACATGGTTAGTCAAAGCATATTGGCTTCAACATGCCTATGTGAGGATGGGAGGTCTGTTAAAGAAGGGACCTGCAATGGACTTGGCGTGGAAGAAAACAAATGTAAGTGAGCTAAAGTCTGTTCCAGTGACAACAAATAACAGAACACAGCACTTGAAACTTTTTTTTTTTTTGCTGAGGAAAAGACGAAACTATATATCATTGATTATTTGTTGCGTCTCATCAGAACTATGCAGTCTGAATTTTGCATAGGTTCTCATGGTCGTTCTTTTTCTTTTCCTTTCCATCGTGTAATTGGTTTCGATTTTCTAACTTTCAATAGGATCTGTTTTTCTTTTTTAAGAATTAATTTACCATTAATTTTTATTATTGAAAATCGGTAATGTCACAGTCACCTGCCACGTTACCTGTTGTATGTTGACATCACATTTCTCAATTAATCTTGACCATTGAATGTTTTAAAATCTAACGGCTAATAAAATGTGTCAAAACTTGTGTAAAAAATGATGTCCCTTGAACCGGACCCCATTGATTAATATTTGTAATAAACATGTTAACCGCATCCTGAAAAAGATCAGGCGCTGAAAGAGATACATTTTACTATATGTTGCCTTGCTAAATTGGAAAGGAAAATAAAAGACGTATTACAGTTGAGGTCTTTCCATTTCATAAGATGTATCTTACAGAGTGAACAATACCTTTGGTGTGAGTTCCAATTTGTCCAGAGCCTGCACTATCGCCGGAACTCTAAAGTGAGATTCTGGATGAGCTTCCTGTTTGCATAATAAGTTGAAAATAAAATTAGAGGGATATAGATATAGCAGTTGACAATACAACTATCAAATGAAGAGAAATAGACTACAAGCATGACAGCTAATGACTCAACAGATTGATGGTGGATCAAAGAACTTGTCATGAGATAATCTACTTCCAAGGATAAGTTGACAACTATTTTAATACTGTATGGAAAAACGACATCATTTGAAGAATACCCACCAACTGACACCATTCTGATCGGAATATGTAGGAATGTAGGATTATTGTTTCCATGCTTAAATCTCAGAAAACCACATCCTTTCAAATCCATCTATCTACAAGGCTTAATATGGATTGACTCTCCACGAAGTAACAGAATAGTACAACAATGATAATGATAACTACACTGATTTGTTTGTCTGGGTAAGTACTCAAGTACCAAGGCCTAAGAAATGGGGAATGTTAAAGCTCTCAGCAATAGTATCAGACAATAAGCCAGCGCAAAAGCGGTTTAAAACAGCTCAGCAGGAAAGAGAACAGACTGGTTATACTATTCAACGCATCGCATAGCAAGTCCAATTCATCATGCATGGCTAGCTCATTATAAGCATGGCCCAGAAAGGACTTAAATTTGATAGAATACGTAAACATTTCTAGCAAAATAATAAAATACCAGAGCAAGCCCAAAAGCTAAGGAAAAGGAAAGGTTCCCAACTAGTAAGATGAGTGTACCTGGTTATGGCCCATGGCAGGAGCTACCGCATAAATTATACGGGCATCACTTGGTTTTGTATTAACAGGTACATAAAGACTTTCTCCAGTACCATCTGAAAAAGAAGTAGAAGCTTCTGTTCTTTTGGAGAAACATCTCCTTCCTCTTCGCAATCTCTTACACAAAATTCTGTCTGTTGCAAATATTGCATCCAAACGAAGTCTTTCAGGACTCTTCCAGTTGCAAAAACGCTGCCGTGCCAAAAACAACACACTCCCTAAAACCAGAACAGTTATCTTCAGAATCTTTGCAGTATACAAAATGCTGCAACAAATCAAACAGACTCACAATTATTGCACCAAATGTCATACCATACACCTGAGACAGCACATGTATTTGTATGATTATGATTAAAAAGAAAAAAATCTCAAGCAACATACATCAATGAGAAACCAAATTTGAGGAAAAACATCACTGGGACAAATTAAAAGACAAAGCCTTGAAACCAATGAATTTCATGCTTGGGATTCGAAGGAGGCATATTGATTGAACAAATTAAGATCTGTTCATTGGCTTGTAGCCAGGCTCAAAACCTACTTGCCTGTCATGTTAGTAAGGAATGCATGAATATCTTAACTATGACAATCTCCATTCATTCGGTCAGTTCTCTCTAATTCATTTGAGCATTCCTCTTGGAAATGACTTTTCAAGAAGATCCCAAATGTTCAAACCATTGTTTTACTTTTGCATACCAATTGAAGTTTCAAGCCAAGTAATTTCAAATGTTTGAATTATGCATTTTCCGGTTTAGATTGGGAGAAGATTTTCCTTTTCCATAAATTACACCCTTTGGTAACTAGATAATTCATCTTGGGATCTTAGGAAACAAATCAGGGGTCAATCACACAAACATAAAGATGAGTGATCACAATCTAGTGAAAGATACAAAAACAAAATCCAGCAGTTTGTGTCATGATTTGTGGCATTTTGCAACACCAAAAACTGTTCCCCATCTATATAACTTGAACAAGAGACCAATAACCATAACCCATTACTTCAAGTTACTAAGTAAATGTTAATTGAAGGTGGAAGCAAACTGAAAGTAGCCCCAAACCTATGAAGTCTTTATCAAACCCAGATGGGATTAGCTCAAAAAGTCGATGGCAATTGATGAAGCACATAGCCGATACCCAGATAAGCGAAAAAAGTTAAGATTCAGAGAGAGAGAGAGAGGGGGGGGGGGGGGCTTTACCAGCCAAAGATGGCGAAGGAGTAACTAGAACGAGGTCCATACTCTGCCGCGAGTGGAGTACTGGAGTAGTAGAGAGGCTACGAAAACGTTAAACGGTAGAAGGCGGCAATATGAAAACTTGTGGCAGTCTGAAGCCTCGATCAATTCCGTGTACAACACTAGAAATCTCGCCACGTGTACATCATAGTGACAAAGAGTATTGAGTGAAGATATCTATATGCGCTCTGCATTCTGCAACTACTATCAACATGCATGCATTGCCGACGACCTTGGTTGTAGGAAAACACTAGTTAGTTCGAGGGAAAATCTGACCGTGGCAAACTCTAATCAAAGAGAGCAAGTTATATAATTTTACTCCCTGACATTACTATACAAACCAATCCCTTGAAAGATACAAGAATCTTAATGTTGAGAGTGTCAATCAATTGGCGGTACGGCCGGTGGTGATATTAGTTTGGTTTCTATAGTCTTTTGCATGTATTCTCCTTTTTATCTGTAGAGTGAAACTGAGCATATCTTAGGGTTGTAATAGCCGCATACCCTTTGGTTATTTACGGTGTTCATTTACTTAATAATATAAGTCAAAAATTAAAATAATTGAAAATGAATACTTGCTCTTTTTATCGAGTCCAGCTTTACGGGTGATTGAGCATACTTCTCTCGATCACTCAGTTACTTATGATTAATGGTGTGACTGCGCAATAACAGAGTAAGCAAATTATACTTCATTCACCATCATATATATGATTTAGATCGGAGTTCATTATTTTTGAATTGTTTCAATTTTCGTTGTTTAGGTCAAGATATCAAATGATATATAATTATGTATAGCTGAGCGAAATATATATATATATATATACACACACAATGCTGATCATGTGCGGATGTCCTCACCAATGGTTTTGGTGCGGATTTCTATTTTTGCACCACTTTTTGATCGAATTTCCTCATCTCCACCGTCTAGTATCTAGATAATATTATGTAGATCATCTCTGCAAAATTTCAGCCAATTTGGTAATCATTAAGGCCCTCAAACTCGAGTTTTTCT
>NC_020491.1:12425005-12427194 GCF_000184155.1 Fragaria vesca subsp. vesca
AAACTCGAGTTTTCTGGTATGAACACAACCGGACAGAATTCAGTCCGTCCATTTGTTTTTCGAGTTTGAGGGCCTTAACGATCACCAAATTGGCTGAAATTTTGCAGAGATGATCTATACAATATTATTTAGATACTAGATGATGGAGATGAGGAAATTCGATCTAAAAGTGGTGTAAAAATGGAAATCCGCACCAAAACTTTGGTGCGGACGTCCGCACCTGATCAGCATTGTGTATATATATATATATACACACACACACACATACATACATGGTCCTTCCAACGATGGATCTTTATTTTTGTTCATTTGTAAGGATAGGTCATTTGACTAACTTTTCGATCACAAAATTAAATCTCCACCGTTCAGTTCGTTGGGTTATATGAGTAGATCATTTCTACAAATTGTCAATAGGTGAGATGTATTACGTTTTAGCGGTGTCTCTTTCTGACGGTCATGCAAGAACGGGTCACTGTGTAATTGTGTTTTTTATTGAGTAAAATCATTTGACCCCCTTTCATTAAAAAAAAACAAAAAACAAAAAAACAAACAAACACAAACCTTCATCTTCTTCTTTTTTCTTTTCTTTTCTTTTTTGGGTTTGAAACTACGACTCTACAAGATCGAGCAACTACATTATGAGGTTGGATTCCTAGTGAGGCTTTGAGAATCTTACTATGTGATATTGTAAATGTTATCATCTGACCCCCTTTCATTCAAAAAAAAAAAACAAAATAAACACAAACCTTCATCTTTTTTTTTCTTTTTGGGTTTGAAACTACAACTCTACGAGATCGAGCAATTACATTATGAGGTTGAGTTTTTAATGAGGCTTTGAGAGTCATATTATTTAATATTGTAAACGTTGGTTGCTTTAAAAGCTTCTTAATGTAATTTATTTTCCCCTTAAGAAGAAAAATACATTATGAGGTTTCTAGAGAGATCGAATCGAAGAAGGGTTCACGGGCTTAAAACTATGCGCCTATATATAGTCAACAAATGTTAATAATGAATCCCTTCCTTCCTATTCCTATTGCTCTAGCTAGTGGGCATCGATCACTAGCAATCAACAAAAGCTTTCCTGGATCCCTCACCACACAATGGAGTTCACGGGTGTTGTTATACAGAGCCATTGCTTTCCATTCCCCAAAAACCAATTCATGCAAATCCAGACAACCTTCCATTGTTGCTTAAACTATTCCCCACATCAGACGAGAACCACAAACAGAAGAGCAAGGGATTTCTCACTCCTTCTCTCACCCACATAAAAGATTCATTCCTAGTCATTATTTTGTTTTCATTTACAAACTCCATCTGTGACTGATTCGTAGTATGGTCACTGGCAGCCACATAATACAGGTCGTAAATATCTATCTTCTCTAGAAAGCAAATGGATAAGGAAAAACTTGCGTCGGGTCTGGGCTAGCATGTACGTATGTGTTTGAATTTTTGTTTATTTTACATTTTTTTAGTAATAAAATTCATAATTCTAACTATGTAAAAGTTTTTTTCTATTTAAATAACGGTATTTTAAAGGCTTCTTAGACTTAAAACTAGTCCGCTGGGGACCCGGACAACCAACAGAGTATTACAGTCCCTCCTCTGACCATTTTATATATACCACTAAAAATCATCTTTGTAAAAAATTAATGTAAAAAAAAATCGTTTCCTCCGGCCAAATATTATATGAAACAATGGGAATCGTTACTCGTACGTAATATTTTTCGTTAGGTTACGTACGGTTTAATATGGTTTCATTTCAGCAACATATTTGAATGCCCCCACTTGCCAAATGGGACCGGTAGCTTTTGTTTGCCAACTTGCTCCCATGCACCTTCCTGGGGTCCACTTCTATTTTTCTACGTACGTACGTATATGATTCCGACGTGATCTTTTATTTAAATTTGACAACCACTTTATACTTGAGAATCTTAATAACCATTATTTAGATTGGTGACACATGTCTCTTCAAATTGTTTTACTTTATTATTGATAAAAAAAAATGAGCATATGTCACCAATTAATCTAAATAATTAGGGCTGGGCACGAGACGGGACGGGCCGGGATTTGATGAATCCCGTCCCGTCCCGAAAATAAAAGAAACGGGAACGGGAACGGGACCGGAATGTGTTTTAAAAAATCTGTCCCGTACGTCCTGATCCCGACAAATTTTTTTTTTTTTTTTTTTT
>NC_020491.1:12427376-12431170 GCF_000184155.1 Fragaria vesca subsp. vesca
TATGGTAATGTTAAAACGGGACGGGACGGGACGGGATTGCTATTTTCAAAACCTATCTCGTCCCGTCCCGCTAACTTTCGGAACGGGACCGGTACGGGATCGGGATTCCGGTACTAAATGCCCAGCCCTATAAATAATGGTCAAGTAAAAATGTGGTTGACAAATTTAAATCTCATGATCTTGCCATCATGGTGTCGATCTTTAGGGTACATTTCTGCACTCTTTTCGATCTTATAGAAGCTCGTTTTGATGAAGAAAACATTATACATGAATATGGATTTTCGGCTCATCTTGACTGACTGACCACCTCTTATACGGCGGGGAGAGAGAAGGGGGGGGGGGTACCAAAGTTTTTTTGGTTGTAATGTCCGAATATGTTTAAAGAAAACTGATCGACATGATCATTTAATAGTAAACAATAATTGGTAAAGGTATTACGTGATTACTACGATACTAATGAGATTAATTAACCGTACTACATTATCATATTCCGGTTAAACTTATCACGTAGATCGATGAAGATACATACCTAGCCCTAATATCTTCTTTTTTTTTGTGTGGTTACAAAGGGTGGCTAAAAAGCACAAACAAAAGAGAAAAAGAGGCTAAATACTAAAGCAATTGCCAGTTTTTCTAGCTCTAGTGACTGAACATAAGTCATCAAGGAAGGCATTAGCAGCATGAACAGGAGGGTTGTCAAAGCAAACAAGACCAAGCTCATGAAGGGTACTGCATTTGGTGAGAGAATTAGCTGTAGCAATGCACTCTTTGAAAATGTGAGAGAGCTAAGCATCATCCATCTTGTTCATCATGTTTTTGCAACCACGAAGAAAGGAACCCAATAGATGAATATCAAAGTTGGAATTTTGCATCAGCTGAACCAAGATAGCAGAATCAGATTCAATCACTAAGTTTTTGATATTCACATCAACAGCCAGCTTCAGACCATAAAAAAGACCTCATGCTTCAGCATATATCCAAGATTTCACCAACTCCAAGATTAATTTGAAATCCAATAATCCAGTCTCCACAATGATTTCTAATTACACCATCAACACCAATTTACCAGAAGGAGAAGTCCTAGTTCCATCAACATTCAACTTGAAAAAATTCTCAAGAGGCATCGTTTTTCATCATACTAGAGTACGTCCAATTATCTTGATTGTACGTAAACTTATTATACCAGTAGTAATCATAAGAATCTTATTAATCAGATCGAGATAGTACTAATAAAGTACCCAAATGTCCTTAACTCTATCAGCCAAAATTATCGAGATAAAAAAGCCTTTGATTATTGAGTTACCACTTGCCCACAGCCTGTAAAGGTTTGAGATAAAAGGTTTGGAGTATATATATACACGAATTCGTATTTGATCAAGTTTCAAATATTGCAGATCAAATTTCAAATGCAAAAATCCCTCTGTCATATCCACAATCCAGATATTGACCTGAAACTAAATTGTAAATAGATCACAGAAATGCATGAGAACAAAGTTTTACAATGGAGGTACCAAAAGCCACGTGAATCCCACGACAAAAATCAAAACAAGTGCACGTGAACTATCTAATTAGCTCAATGCCTTAGCAAAGAAAAAAAAACAAAACCGAGGGTACTAATTATTAACCAAATGATAGAAAAAATTAATTATAACATAAGCACAAGAAATTAGGAGGAAAATATATTAAACAGTAGTGCTGGTCCTTATTTAGTGGACAGAAATGAGAGAGCTTCAGATGGACAGTATAGCTTAGCTAGTAAAACTACCAATTCAGAGAGAAAAAAGAAAACACAAAGTGAGACCTAAAGCTTTGTTCAATGAAGAAACAAGGAAGTGAGATTGAGGCAGTCGGGATTAGCTACAACATTAAAATTCATCAAACCAGAGATCTTGGCTGCCCTTTTAAGATTTTCAGCACCAAAAACCATCCGGAACCAGATCAAAAGGTTCCAAAACTCGAAGAAGATGAACCATGCAGTCCCGGCGTCCGGCGAGTCCTGAAGAACGTGAACTGCTGCGCGAAACCCTGGGAAATCCTCGCCATTGTCGGTCCGAGCGGAGCAGGAAAATCATCCCTTCTTGAAATCCTAGCCGGAAAGGTGACGCCACAAAATGGTTCAGTTTTCGTCAACCACAAGCCGGTGGACAAAGCCAGCTTCAAGAAAGTTTCCGGGTACGTAACACAAAAGGACACTCTCTTTCCTCTTCTTACAGTTGAAGAAACCCTAATGTTCAGCGCCAAGCTGAGACTGAGGATCCCTCAGCCCCAGCTCCGCTCCCGAGTCGAGGCACTGATCGGGGAGCTCGGCCTCACTCAAGTAGCCGGAGCCAGAGTCGGCGACGACAGATTACGTGGGATATCCGGCGGAGAAAGGCGTCGTGTTTCGATCGGAGTGGACGTGATTCATGACCCGGAGGTCTTGATTCTTGATGAACCTACTTCCGGGCTGGACAGCACTTCAGCTCTTCAGATCATTGACATGCTCAAAACCATGGCGGAAATCCGAGGCAGAACCATCATCCTCAGCATTCATCAACCCGGTTTCAGAATCGTGAAGCTCTTTAACTCTATTCTGTTACTGGCGAACGGCTCTGTCCTCCATCACGGAACAGTAGACCACCTCGCTCTTAACCTCAAGCTCATGGGACTCGAGCTTCCTCTCCATGTCAACATCGTCGAGTTCGCAATCGACTCCATCGAAGTCATTCACGAGCAAGAGAGTCTACAGTGCGAGCTCATCGATAATGACTGTATCAAGAGGAGTAAGAGCACTCTTCAACAGCTGTTTCAACAGTCCAAGGTCATTGATCAAGAAGAAACCGTCACCAAATCGCTCCATTCTCCACTCGATTTCGCCAACTCGAGACTTCGAGAGACGATCATCCTCACGCACAGGTTTTCTAAGAACATATTCCGAACCAGGGAGCTGTTTGCTTGCCGGACAATTCAAATGCTGGTCTCCGGATTAGTCCTCGGTTCGATTTTCTACGATCTCAAGGGTGATTTGACCGGCGCAGAAGAAAGGGTAGGTTTATTTGCCTTCACTTTAACTTTCTTACTCTCCTGCACTACAGAGGCTTTACCAATATTTCTTCAAGAAAGAGAGATTCTGATGAAGGAAACTTCTTGTGGAAGTTACCGAGTCTCATCCTACGCCATTGCCAATGGTTTAGTCTACTTGCCCTTTCTCCTAATCCTAGCCATTCTCTTCACAACGCCATTGTACTGGCTCGTTGGACTCAACCCGACTTTCATGGCCTTTTGCCACTTCCTGCTTCTAATATGGGTGATTCTCTACACCGCAAATTCTGTGGTGGTGTGTATCAGTGCTTTGGTGCCTAATTTCATAATCGGAAACTCGGTCATCGCCGGAGTTATGGGATCGTTCTTTTTGTTTTCGGGCTACTTCATTTCGAAGAAAAATATTCCGAGTTACTGGATCTTCATGCATTACATTTCACTGTTCAAGTATCCGTTCGAGGGGTTTTTGATAAACGAGTTTTCGAAATCGGACAAGTGCTTGGAGTACTTCTTTGGGAAGTGCATGGTGACCGGAGAAGACGTTCTGAGAGATGAAGGGTATGGAGAGGAGAGCCGGTGGAGGAATGTGGCGGTGATGGTGGGCTTTGTGCTTGTTTACAGGTTCATTTCTTATGTCATTCTTAGGTGTAGATGCTCCCAGAGGAGGTTCAGTTTCATAACTGCTCGATCTTCTTTGGTTTAAATCCATATTTTCCATTCATTTCAAACCAAACAATGTATGTATTATATGATGAATCTCCTCTCTCTCTCTC
>NC_020491.1:12431190-12449720 GCF_000184155.1 Fragaria vesca subsp. vesca
TATATATACTCTCTCTCTCTCTCTCTCTCTCTCTCTCTCTCTCTCTCTCTCTCTCTCTCTCTCTCTCTCACACACACACACACACACACACACTCACGAGATGTGTGATGCGTTAACAAGATGGTTCACATGTCTTGGAACTTTGTGAAGAAGATGTAGCTAGCTAGCATCGCAAGAAGTATCAGATTCACAAGGAAACAAAATGTATATCAAATAATATCATTTCTGTTCTGCCAACAAATTGTACCAAACGCTCTATATATGTTTGTTTGTTTGTTCTCTTAGCGAGCTATGTTCTACCCGAACTTTTACGAGGGGAGATGTTACACCTAATGCTTAATGTTCTTTTTCTAAGTAACTTCAATGAAAAAATGTGAATGGAAATTGTAGATTTCACTATGCTTTGACCGAATTAACGCAAAAAGAATTTTGGTTTAAAAATATTTCTTGGCACCTAACCAGTTGATGGTAACCTAGCTATATATCAAACTAATTTTTTGAACGTGAATGAGGAATGGTTCAAGTACTGTAGGTGTTTGTGATTTCTCAATCCGCAATCAAATAATATTTAGGAATAATTGAAGAATCCGTAATTAAATTGTGAAAGAACCAAATTGTGAGATCTGGATTCTTTGGCTGGTAATTCCTCGGCGGATTCTTGTGGACTGAAGATCCATTATTGCGGTTCGTCTTCTGAGTTTTTCGGTCTTTGTAGGCAGGCGAGGAAAGTCAACTTACGAGCAGATGTAAAAAAAAAAAAAGGATACAAAATGACTAGAGGTGCAATTCAAGAGTTGTGTTGGAGGTATATTTTTCCAAAAGAAAAACTAGCATGCTCATGAAACCCTTTTATCCACCTTTTTGAGGTACTGTTTTACCAATTTATGGGACCTGAGGAGCTGTGAAAATAGCATTTAGTTAGTTATTAGCTCCTGCAACATGTAAATTAATCCTCCCATCTTGATCTTTGATCTTTATGTTCAGTCTGTTCTGCAGTTAGCATTTAGCTCCGGCCTGCCACTTATAGTCTAGTTATTTCTTGGTCCGCTACCTCATAACAGTATAGTTTAACAAAGTAAGGCTTATTGCTAATACTGAAGTACCAAACCGAAAAAATATTACGCGATTTGAGTCCTAAAAGTGATAATTGCATGTACGAGACATTCAACTCTTATACTAAAATGTGCTTGTGACTTTGTGCACTAGCGTCCAGGTCGAGATAGATCATAGTTGACAATCTAAACTCCAAACCGCAGTGAACTCCATCTGGATTCTCAGATAGTCCAGCTGTTTGAAGTGTTAAAACCGTTAAGAACTTAAGATCGAGATCCTGAATCTGACTGTTGGACCCTTCAACCTTGACACTGACCACACTAGTACTACGCCAATTTCCAATTTCATGTTGAATTGTTCAACATGAGACAATATTCAATTTCTAAACCAAGAAAGTTCATGGAGAATATTTTTATCATTACCCTAACCGTGATGCAATTGCAGAAACAAGTCCTCAAATTAACTGTTTAGAATGACTTCCTAAACGTTTCACCACCTTGGTTCTCAATTCTCTATCTCACTATAGTGTATTATGTTTAAAAATTTATAACTAGATGCGATTTTCTTTCCGATAACTAAAAATATTACATACAGCAACAACAAGCTAGCTTGTGGTCTAATGATATTATCAGTTTTAAATCAAAGACATTTACAATCGTTGATTAGAGCAGTTAGAATATTCAACTCCGACAAATTTCAGTATCATCAATAACATAACGAGTTAAACAATGAGCAACATCATTAGTAAGCATGTTCCCATGCACCACTCATCAATTTCCATGGAGAAAGAAAATGTTGTGGTAACAGGACAAGAAAATGTAGCTAGGCCAAGAGAAAATTTGCAAGAATATGAAAGGACTTGACAGTCAAGTTTCTCTAGAAGAAAAACTTTGAGGTAGACAAGTGGTGGAAAATTGGGAAAAACAGTGTTTACTTGACCATACCATCTTAGACGGCAATGACTTCAGTGCTCTCCTATTAAACCCCGAAGATAATGTGACAATTACTAATCTTTCATATGATATGATATGATACTGCCATAGCTCTCCTACTTCTGTCAAACCAGAGTTTCACAAACTGCTTCACATTTTAGTACTACTGCTTCTCTTCTCTTTACACCATGCTTGATCAGTGCCAAAAGTTCCCTAGGAATCAGCTCTATGTAACCTGCCATGTCCACAGCAGACAAGAGAGTGCAGAAGACAAAGAGTTTGGTTTCTGGACTGCATGGGATTTTCAAGCTCAGGCATGTCTTGAAGAAGATCTCGGTGCTCACACACCGCGGTTATGGGAAACAAACACCAAATTTGAGTCTTCTCCTTTGCTCCCCCAAAACCATCACCACAGTGATCTATCTCCCAAGTCACGAAGACGTGTGATTCTTGAAAGCAGGACCGAACTTATGCAGATGGTTCAAAACATGCCAGAGTCATGTTATGAACTTTCTCTGAAAGATCTTGTTGGTGAGCAACAAGGTGAGCAGAAGGCTGGAGAAGGCACTGATGTTGAAGAGAAGAGCTTTGACTTCAACAATCAAGCTCAAATCAGGAACCAGAAGAAGAAAACAACCTACAAGACAAGGCAGATATCGCGGACTTCTAGTATGGAAAGCGAAACATTCCTTATCAAGATGTTCTTTCCAACTTTTCTAGGCTCAAAGAAGAAAGGAAAAGCAGCTGGGAATTGCTCAAAAGTTTCCCCAAGGCCATCACTTGAAGGACCTGAGAACCATAAAGATTTGTGTGTTGATAGCACAGGCAGCAGAAGAAGGTACTCAACTGATTTTGTTCTTAAATTATTATAATTGTTGATACTAGTAAGAAGCCTAATACTGAAATACGGTACCTTAATCAGTTTGGATGTGCGATTTAAAACTAATGGACTATTCATCTCTCTCAACATTGCAGGGCTTCTGATGACGATACATTACCTAGTTGCTGGACCTTCTTCCAGAGCAAGAAAGGCAAAAGCAAAAGACCAAGGGGAAGCTGATTCTAAGCAACTGTGTATGTGTTTATTAGCCAACAAACTGGAGCCTCACTGTAGATCTCTCTCTAGCTGGAAATCGAAACTAGCAAAATAAATGAGAAATTTCAGTAGAATTGGAATCTATTACAAACAAAGTGATTTCACCCTTTGTAAGCATCCAAGTCTAACTGCTACTAGTTACTCGTCAGAAACAATCCATAATACCAGTTCACAAGAACACCCACCACACTCGAGGTCTAGATCATGAACCTTGATTTTGGAATGTGGAACACCATTGACTAGCAACGACACTGTTACACAGCCATTTCCAAATTTTGCAGCAAACAGAATTTTGACTAATAAAACACGTATATGGGAAATTTGCAGGTCTCAAACACTTGCATTAGTCCAGACTTTGGAACCATCTATACCACCCAGTTTCAGATTCAAACTAAAAATGCTAAAGAATTTAACTAGTGTTAAGCCGCTGGGGTTTGCGGGTACACTAACATGAATGGGTTAGGTTGATTCCATGTCTAGTACAAATACCACAAATAGGCAGCAGACATGAATGGCAAGTCACTGACTCACAACTTGCAAGGAATCAAGAAAAGTAGAAAACTTTTGCAACTTTATATTAGCAACAACCTGATAATAATGGTTGCTATGTTACATGCAATACAACAGGCAGACTGCTATGATACAACAGGAAGACTGCTACCCAGTACCCACAGATTCAGAGTCCTGAGGGTACAAGTCAGCTATCTGGTGAACACCCTCAGTTTGAATTTTGCCTAGATCAACAACTAGCATTCAATTTAATAAGAACTGGAATTGGAGTAGAAGCTTTTCCTATTATATTTCTATGAACGCTATGAGTAGTGAAAAAAATATTATAAAACAAAAAATTATACCAGAAAACAATTGGTATACTTGGACACCTGAAGATTAGCAGATTTGGTTTCTTCTTCCCAGAGTTTGGATCTATATTTGTGCAATAAGGAGTTCATTCCATGTGTCTGGAATTCCAGGTAGGCACCAGTGCAAGCAATCATTTCCAGCAGCAGTACCTCTAATGGTGTAGCGGGATACGTGACCTTCATCCCTCAATTGAGAAAGAGCAGTGATGTCCAGAATCTTTGTCTTTGTACCTCTCAAAGCAGCCTCAATGACTACATCACTTGACCCTTCTTGGACCACTTCACTTCCTCCAGACAACGGAGTAGTATTATCACAAGATCCCCCGGTATTCCAGTCACCATTAAAGAAATGCCTTGGTGAGATGGTCCTGAAGAATGTTTTGAGGTGGGGATGTGATGGAAGTTGTGAATCAAGCCACCTGACAACACTATGTATGGTAAAATTCTTCGCTCTGTCAATTTGTGCACGCCTTTTATCTTGATTGGGTTTTCCATCTACATACATTACCCACCGATTTCCATTTATTTTCCCCCTGTTCCAATGATGCCCAGTATTAAGAACCAACACATCAAATCTATCAAGGTACTGCCTCATGAAAGCTGGGGGACGGTCCAAATGCATCGCAACATCAGTGGTTCGGTTTGAGCTGTTAAGTGGCACAAGGTCACAGAGGCTGGCCGACCAGTAATACAAAATGGTGGTATTGGTCTTAGGAAATCTATAGGCCCAGCCATCAGGACGAATGGCTCCACGACGTTTGACAAGGCCATATTCTTTTCCCACATTTTGAACTTCTAGGCTTTCTTCTCCACCAGTAGCCATACACATTAAAGACTGGAACTGCTGTCGGCCCAAAGAATCTCCTATAAAAGCAATTGTCTTGTCCTGCATTCTGAAAGGTAGGACACATTTAGGAAACTGATGAAGAATTAAAAATTGTGGTATGCAAAGCATCAAATCCTGAAATCATGAAAAGCCATGTGGTCCATATAATTACAGGATTCAGGAGTAAGAACGTATGGATCATAATTGTTCATGACTTGGGGACACATTTGGAAAGTCGTGGGAAGGAGAAGTCAGAAGCAGGGGAAAGCATATACTTATATTGTCATCATTCGAACTGTGCAATAACTGGATATATTATAAGATAAAACTAAGAAGCATCTAATAAGGCAATTAGCATGTTCTGTACTCCAAAAAGTTTTGTAACAATTACACATGAGAATAACTGAAATAAACAGTCAAATCACATTTGTTTCATCCAGTGAAAGATATGAATTTAAATTGAAAATGCTACCTTCTCAAGAATGAAGATCGCTCGAAGTCTGGCATTTCACAACTGTCTGGCTTCCACCGGTATCCCTCAAAAGAGAAATCTGGTCGTTGTGTCAGTCTGCAAGCCCACATTGCTGATAACCATTGCTTACAATGAAACCCAGAATACAATGGTCGCCTGATGTCTGGAATCCATCTACCCTTGGCAAAATTACAGACTGCAAGGGTGAAACTGAACAGTCTTAAAACATTGAATCAAATGGGACATGTTAACACATGCTGAGATGAAGTGGGAAACTAAAAGCCAACCTAATAAAAAATATATATAAATATTTTGTAGATAGATAAAGTCATTACAGAAATATTAAAAGTTTGATATATAAATATGCAAAGTTCATTCTAGTAGTTTTCTAGAAAGTTTCTGTAGTTAGATAAAGTTTCTGTTCCATACAATGATGGCATATTGACAACTGAGTGATATCTGATATGTGTAACGTTAATACTGC
Source organism: Fragaria vesca subsp. vesca (assembly GCF_000184155.1). NCBI lineage: Eukaryota > Viridiplantae > Streptophyta > Magnoliopsida > Rosales > Rosaceae > Fragaria > Fragaria vesca. Next base: position 12,436,914 of record NC_020491.1, read on the forward strand.
AAACACTTTTCACAGGCAGCTTTGTCATATTATTATTCTATGAGACTTCATGTTACCTGAGTAAATAAAAAATATATATGAAAAAAGAACTTTTGATCACAAGTCCATTTGCAACAAAAAAGAAGATACTACTCAGTGATTAACAACAGAAGAATAGTAAGCGTTACAGCACTGCTATAAGTAATTTTACCTTTACGTTGGTCAGTAGATGTTGCATTCAGATTATGCCCGTCCATTATAGGAGAAAATGCATAATCTGTTGGTGCAACACCAGAGTTTTCTATTTTCTTTGTTTCATCTATTGTAGCAGAAGGTGTATCCTTCCCTTGAATTGGTGCAGCACCAGAATTTTGTATTTTGTTTGTTTCTTCTATATCCTTCCCTTGAATATTCCTGTCTGTCTTCGTAGACTTTGAGGAATTCTTTGGGGAGTCCTCCAGAAAATCTATATTGGAACAAACAAAAAACTATCAGCATTTACAAAAATCCAGGAGCAAATTTGAAAGGATTCTTTATATCTATAAAATGTCAATATCTTAAGAATGTATCATGAAGAACAAACAAACTGGTGATGACTGATGAGTAGCTTACACTATAACGTTTTATTACTCAGCACAAATTTCTCTGCATGCACCTTATTTTACCAAATGAGAAGTGAAAGGCTAGAATGCATAGATCCCAATTACTAGGACAGATACACAAGTTCATCAATCATGTCATTCTCCTACCTTCATATGGCTTTTCATTTCAGCACTGAGCAATAAGACAGGCAAAAATTCATTCGCATCCCTAGTTTGTTCCACCACTAACTTCTTATCCGGCAAGCAATTGGTAGTCTACTTCTTTTTGTAATTCATTCTAAAGAAGTAACAACTGAAACGTAGAAAACAGAAGTATGGGACGTTACAGTATCGGTACAGCCCTATACTCATTTTTACTATTTCCAACAGTTTTCTACAGACAATTAATCTTGCTAAAGAGTTCATTTGTAAAGGTACTGTATTATTTGGAGTGATAGTGTAAATCATCATTTAGATGATACAGTCACCACTTACTGCTCTGTGGTGTACAGTTATTAATTGTTGGGCAATGAATAATGTAAGCAGGATGAATTTTCCAAACAGCTACTTCATACGGCATAAGTTAGAACCCAAGTTAGATACTCTCTACCTATGTAGAACGAACCATATATGAAGTTTATAGCCAATGGAGTTAGCATGGAGGCCTTGGAACTTGGCAATCTTGTTCAGAGAAGAGATAAAAGCCATGTACCAAAACATAGCCCCTCAGTCTTTTTAAGTGCTAGCCATCAAAATATTTAAAGCAAGCATGTGGCAAGATTGACTCAAATGAATCCAACTAAAAGCAATAGAATAAAACATCTTAAATAGTAAAAAGAAAATCCTTACGTAAATGTTGGCTAATCTAATGTAATCACTTCTCATGCACAATTCAATAATTTAACACGCCATCGTTCTTTAATACATTGTTCAAATATATAAACATTGAAGGAAAAACAGATAATAATGAAGGGGAAGCAAAGCATACAAAAGATGGACTTATTTGCATATGTTCAGGTTGGCAGACAAACCTATTGAAGGAATTGGAAACCGTTCTCGGGCCAGTAGTAGAGTATCCGCAAAAGGATTTTTCTCCCAAGCCCAAAGTAGTATGGTTGTACATACAAGGGCAGTCAGAGTGACAGAGACTAATCTCCCCATCATGTTATAGTTGAATCCACCTTTCATCTCCCAAGTGAAAGGCACTTGCTCAAGAACACCTCAATTAATATGTTTGGCAAAGGTCTATCATATTATCTCTGGTAGTGACTGTAGTCTTACAGAAGGCTTCAGCTATGTCTGATGCCCTTCTGCAGTAAGGGTTGTCTCATTGAAGGCTTCAGCTGATTGTGATGCAGAAAACGGCAAAATAAGTAAATAAGTAATAAAATGGGGGATAGAGAGCGAACTTGTAAGGACCCAACTAAAGCTCACAAAAAGAATAAAATCTCAAAAGAGATTAACAAAATAACAGCTAGCATATCACAGATCAACGCCAAATTGTCATATATTTGAGAAAAATAACTTATGGGAACCTTCAGAAGAGGATGTCTGCAAGTGCTGACAGACAAAATACCCATTCAAATGGCCTGTGTATTTTGCACACCTGCATCTTGGCCATCCGCCTCTGAGTTGATTCCAAATACTTATAAATGGATTTTCAAACAACTGGTTTATGCTGAATGAAGTCTTTTAAGTGGACCAAGTAACATCTAGAGAGTGAATGGCCTGTGTATGCAACAATGTTTCAAAGCTTTTGAGCTGCTTCAACACATTAGAGACCATGGAACAGCACTATAGATGCGACGTAAAAGAATTGCATCGGATAGTAAATAGAAAAAGTTTCCAAAGTGTTATTATTAGTAGTAATTATAAAAAGCAAATTGATGCTTCTAGGAGCAAGAATCTGCATCTTTAGCATATAATTTATTGGTAAAATATGACCTAAAAATAGGACAGTCTAGATAAATGCTTCCCACAAAGTCAACCACCAATATATGGTCTTCAGAAGAGCACAGGTTGCTTAGGTTCTCATATGTATAACAATATATGACTTACAAAAAATTTGAAAATTAATTAAAAATAATAACCTTTTACTATAAATACCAAATTCTAACTCATGGCGGCTCTAGTAATTGTTCACAAGTGCATGTTAAAACTCAACCAGATTCCCAAATGCTTACTACAAGATGAACACATATTCAGCAGTTCATCGAAACTAGAAACTTCCAATGCAACTCGTTTTGTTATTGTAAAAACACTGAAATTAAATTAAACCTACTTTAAGCAAAAAGGATTGATGTATGTTTAAACCAATACGAATAATAGACGTAAATATTAACTGCTAGCTATACAGTGATTCTTGACTGGGTTGAATACAGAGAATAAAGGGTAAATAACATATGATAAGGACATGATTACAGCAGTTTAACAGATTAAACTTGACTATTATGCACAATTCTGTATTTCAGATTCTCAATCCAAGAGAATTTTAGAATATACAGATCATTACTACAAGAGGCCAATATTTGAATTTAGGTTACTACTTTTGTTAGACAACAGCAACTTTATAATGAAAAATTGGTTTCAGATTCTCAATCCAAGAGAACTTTAGAATATACAGATCATTACCAAAAACACAAGAGGCCAATATTTGAATTTAGGTTACTACTTTTGTTAGACAACAGCAACTTTTTAATGAAAAATTGGTTAATTAATGGTATAAGACATGCTCCTACAGTTACTATTTATAACTGAACAGAATGGATATCAATGAACCAGACGATTTCACTTCACTTTAGATCATATGTATTTCGACTTCAATTCAGCAGAAATGAGTAGAATTAGCTTTGACTTTGTAAACAAGGATGCAAACATATCTATAAATTCCAAGTTAACGACTATTTGGAGTCTTTGGTAAAGATGGCATTCCTGGTTTGATGCTCAACAGTTGCATAGAATGGGATTCTCTCATTGATCACTCAAACCTACAAATATATCAAAACCCCAAAAGAGGGAAACCCTTGCTTATTCAGCTAAAACCCAAAAGAGGCAAAGCCTTGCTTGATCAAGTAAGCAACAAATCAACTCATCATTTAGATTGATTTTACACCAAAACCCAAATAAGGGAAAACTTCTCTGCATCACCTAAACTCAAAACAAGCAATAAAGGCAGTAACTTTCTAACAGCATTGAGAAGCAGCCATTGCTACAAGCCTGAAAATCATTAAAAGAAATGAAATTGGGTGTGCATTAAATAAGAACCTGAATAAAGTAAGCTCCTTTGGTCCAATTGCTGAAGCCCTTATCAGAATGTGGCTGAGATCCACAGCATTCAGATTTGAGAGAGAGATTGAAGCAGCAGGTAATGAACAGCGACACTTAGAAAAACAGGACCAATCCAATTGCGACGCGACAAAATGGTTAGGGAGGTGTTGGTCATTCCAGGGAAAAGACAGAGGTTATGTTTGTCCAATTGCGACTAAAAGTTAATTGACTCAGTTATGGTAGATGCCGTCAATAACGGCGTTAATTAATCATCACCTGACATATTCTTGGACCCTCCGATCTACAAACAATCAGTTTATCTCTCTCTTCCCATTTCCCAAAATCAGAGATGTCGGTGGAGGAGATGGTGACGGCGAGGGCGTATCTGGTAAGAATGTTGGTAGATATATAGTGGAGGTGCTGAAAGACACTCGAGGAAGTCAAAAGAGAGCGCTCGGGGGGATTTGAAGGTATTACAACCCAATTGTGAAGGGGGGTGATGGAATCAGGCGGGAATCAAATCGACGGGGATCAATTGTTGGCTCAAGGCCTCGTTGAAATCGAGGAGGAACAGATCCATATTGTTATGTTATGCACAAGGTACGTGCCCGCGCGTTGCTGCAGTTTGTAATAACGGTTATTAACTACCTTTAATTTTTTTGTTTGAATGATTGATACCAACCATCAAAATAGATAGCACTAAAGGAAGATACTATCATAAAGCACGGATCAAAATCGATAGAATTTATGCAACATACATAAGAAAAGATAAAAGATATGAAGTGTTGGAAATTTAATGTAGACATAAAATATAGATATTTCTCATACTGTAACAGATAACTTAAATTTCAATATTCAACATGCCTGAAAGTTGCTTCATTTACAACTGATAATTTTTTTTTTCCAGTTAAATCTAGTTATCCACTCAAGAACCCAACACCAAACCGAATTTACACATTTAATCTGATACCTCCAAAATGCAACACACTTTGCAACACATTCTCAAAAAGAACAGAAACAAACTAAACTGACATTTCGCTCTCTAATACATCTTTCCTTTCAAACTTAGATAGATAGGGACAGGGAGTCATCTATTCTGTCAGTACTCTTTCATTTACACAAAACCGAATTTACACATTTAATCTGATACCTCCAAAATGCAACACACTTTGCAACACATTCTATAAAAAAACAAGAAACAAACTAAACTGACCTTTCGCTCTCTAATACATCGTTCCTTTCAAACTTAGATAGATAGGGACAGGGAGTCATCTATTCTGTCAGTACTCTTTCATTTACTGCCTTCTCAGCCAACTGGTTTCCTTCGAGTCCTGAGACGGGCAAAAGATTGCTATGAGGCAGAGGAAGACCATGTCTGATCCAAAAGTATCACCATTAAATATATGTTCACGCCTAATTCGCTACATCATGAAAAAAAATTCTTAAATAGTGGCATGTCATTCTCAATTCAAAGGTTTACTCCACCTCAAAGTTTCAAGAGATATCAGCATTCCCTAAAGAACGTTCATGTTAAATAAATAGTCTCAAATCCAAAGAAAGTTTGACACATGAGTAAATACAATTAAATAGGCAAATAAACTTGTTTTCGTACTTGTATTAGAATATGCTCAAATACTCGGTTTTTTCCATACTTTTGAATACACAATAGATGCTGCAGAGAATGCCTCTATCCATTGGTATTGCAATCAAAACAACACTTCAAAATTCAATTACACACACGAAAAAAGCTCCAAACTGAAACCAAGTTGCAGTAGCATTGATCTCTAAACTCACATTTGGCATTGTACCGGTGTGAGATTTCTTCTATGAGGTATATCCATTTATGTTGACTTTTTGATGAGGTAAACATTTGCATTGTTTGTCGTTTAAACTCATACGATACACTAATAAAGAACATTTGTTATTATTTTTGTACCATCTTGCTCAACATAGAACAAACTTACTATCAAAACTCCAAAACAAACCCCCAAAGCAAAAACAAAACTAAAAAAGATAAGATAAAAATCTTTACCTTTCCTTCAGGGATATAATATTAACATCATATCCAGAGAAGACATTATCATTAAAAGCCAACCAAACTGACACAGAAGCTTTCATCAATTTCCAGGAATAAATGAGGAAACCCAAAAAAAACTGCATAAAAGAAAGAGCACTTAAATCAATATCCAATTAGTAAAAAAAAAAAACGTAAACAGTTTCAAACCAAGTAAGTTTAGTAAATATGAAAATATGCAGAAGTTTTCACACAAGACTAAATAGAATTAGATAGGCACACGCTTGTGTTCATACTTATGCTATAATCTTTTCTCACTTCTTTCCATACTTGTGAATACACATTAGATACTGCAGCCAATGCTACAATTCATCAGTGCAAGATCTGCATCAAAGAAAATGAACACCCGTCAGGAATAATAATAATAATAATAATGCATGGATCCCCTTATTTCTGAATCTCTCCCTTTTCCCTTTGCTATGTTTCCTTTGCACAATCAATCGAAAAAAGAGGATTGAGTACCTGAATTGAGTACTACAGTTTTTTATTGAAATTATAATGAAATCAAAATATAAAACTCGGTACTACAGTTTTATACAACAACAGTGATCATTTTTTCTTTTTCTCACTATGAATTAACCTTTTGAAGATCAGTTTTCACTCGATTGCTCAATAGTTTTATACAACATTGATTAATTTTTCTTTTTCCGACTATGACAAAACCTTTCAAAGATCAGTTTTCACTCCCTCAATAGTTACTCTGTCATCTTTATCAGTGTGCCACAGTGTAAATATATCCCACTTCCTTCACACTCTGCAATTACCATCAGCAATTGCAGAAGAAAATTTACAATAATCACATATTTTCTGAATCACACATCACAACACGATAGTAGTCAATGATCTACTAAGACTCATTACATGATCAATCAAATATGCTTACCCGTAAGTCCTTTTTTACCTAAACCATGGAGCAATTTCTGCTCTTGTGACCATGGATGTTCTGCAGTCACAATAGGAAAGGGAAATTTCATTAAAAAAAATGATATTGTAGAAGCATTTATCCATGTACTTCATCGGCAGGCATAGAACACAAACTTCATGTCAGATTGATTTTCATATACAAAGGGGTTACTCCAGTTTCAAAAAAGCCTCATGACTCATTGCATTCAAGTAACTCTATTTGAAGCCATACTTATGCTTATGTTCATAAGTGAGCTCGTAAGTGAGCAAAACAGACCCATAAAAAGGGGAAAAAAAATAGAAGCACACTAATGTACAGTCTTTTAGAAGCACGTACCCCATCACAAAACTGAATTTCAGATAAGTTGCATACTAAGCATCAATGCTAAATACTGTCATTTGTCTTTGCTGCCCTTTTAGTTTTGCACATTTCAGATTTTGCTTTTGCCCATTGACAAACCTCAGTAACTCGCAATTATCTTAATAAGTATTTACGGTGACTAAAACAACATTTCATATAGATATGTCTTTTCCTATCTCAATATGTTATAAATAATGTTGTTGTCCATTAGTGCAACCAAAACAACACTTCAAATACACACAAAAAAGGTCCAAACTAAACTACACTTGAAGTAGCATTGATCTCTCAATTCTCTAACTTAAAACATTGGACCGGTGTTAACTCTATTGGTTAATCCACTTATCTCCAATTCTTGATGCAGTAAACTTTTGCATCTTTTGTCATTTAAACTCAAAAACATAGACAAAAAAGTTTCAACCTTAATCCACTTGCAGCAGCGCATTGATCTTTAAACTGGCTTTAGATATTGAACCGGTGTCAAATTCCTTCTACTGTATTGGTTAATCCATTTATCTTGAATTCTTGATGTAGTTAACATTTGCATTGTTTGTCGTTTAAACTCATATGATACACAGAGAAAGAACATTTGTCCTTATTTTTGACCATTTTGGAGAATTTGTCCTTATATGGACAATTGCAATTTTGAGTACGCACATCATCTAAATGTTATAGATATCAAAATCATATATAGACATCAAAATCCTAAAACAGACAAACCCATAACCAAATAGCCAGACACATCAAATAACAAAAACACGTGATTCTCATTGTAGTAAACGATGAACCTCTACAATCAATAACCACGCAAGACCGAAATACTAATACACTATGGAAGCTTTCAATACAAATCAAACCATTAACATTTAAGTAAAAAAGGAATAAGTAAATACTTGTCCCGACACTGACGACTGTTGTCTAAGAAAAAAGAAACCTCTGCAAAACAGCCAAACACCCAATTTGATTAAATCAAAGAAATAGCCAACATGCAAAGCTAAATCAGAAAATCAAACAGCTAATCTAACCAAAGGAACGGACATCAAAGTACCTGAGTAAATGGGATTAAGACCGAATCAATGCGATCACTATCCAGGTAGCCACCACTACAGAACACAACAAAAAATATCAACCCCAATCAAATCAAACCACTGACATGCGAACAGAAATAGGAAGAAAAACCTGTTGACCCGTGTACCTTTGGAAGGCGGAAGAAGCCAAAAACAACCCAAAAGAGTCGGCAAGACAAACCCAACCACCGCCCGAATGGAACTCCTCCAAAGATAACCTAAATAAGGAGAGACTCAATAAAGAGAAGAAAGGAGTAACATTCAAGAATCTGAGATGAAGATAATACCTCTAATTCAAAACGCCAATCATACAAAAACCAAGCACATATGACTTTAATCAATTGGAAGAATCTTGAAAAAAAAAATGAAAAAAAAAAAGAAATTGAAAACCAATTACCTAGATCCATGTTCTTTCACCTTGGTTCGGGTTTGATTGGAATCGGTCATCCTTTTTCTTCATCTCCAGCATCATGCGCAAGAGATTGTTGAGACAGAGAGACTGGAGAGTGTGAGAGGAAAAAGAAAATGTCAAGCTCTAATGCGTGGAGCAACTTTGTGGAATGAGGACAGTTTTGCAATTATTGACAAATCTAGGGCAAAAACAAAATTCATGAAACTTTAGGGGAAGAACACAATTCGTCATAGATATGAACAATAGTTTTTTCCTTATTGTTTTATTATATATAATAATGGCGGATCAATGTTGGGTACTTGGGTTAGATGAAGGTCTTTTTTGGTTTGATTTCTTAATTGATTTTCTGGGCTTTTGAATTTTGGTTTATGGGTTGGCTAAAATCAATCTTAGTTTATGTGAGAATGAAGAAATAAAACAAAATAATAGTACTTGTACAATATGAGATAGTAGATAAGATTGAAAGGAAGGCAGATAGTCGAAGACTAGGAGTGCTGGAGGTGAAGATGATAGGTGGTTGAGCTGGATGGGGAGAGGGAGGCAGTGGAGAGAGACTAAACTGCTCTAGTAAAACCAAAATTACATGTGGTTAATAGTGTTATTAACGACATGTACAGTAACTGGGTTGGGTTTGATTGTTCAGTACCAATGCGTTATTTGTCTAAATTGAGAAATCTTAATTATCAGTGACCAAAAATTCGTGTATTGTTGTTAAAATTTTCCCAAAACGAAATTACCTATAAATTTACCATAATGGCTAGAGAGTAAAAAGGCTTAAACCCAACCCATACAGGACTAAAGCCCGACCTAATATCCATTCCTCACTCTCTCTCTCGTATAGCTCGAACCAGCGTCATGCTTGCCGGAGGAATCACCCACCACCGTATCAATCTGGTGGCTCTTCAACCCTGGACCACATTGTCTCCGACCTGCCGCCTCTTCTGCAAGTGTTGCTAGTGAGTCGCTTCCCTCGCCAAACAAAAACACCTAGACCCACTGCCGCTGCTCAAAGATACAACCTAGTCACCCCTGAGTCTGTGCTGCCGGACATATCTTCCAAGCACCCTCAAACCCAAATTCTAGATTCGTCTATCGCCCCGAAACAAAACTCCTCCACCGTTGTGTTCAAGCACCGATGTCGAAACAATCAAAGCCCAAAGTCTCTCAGCTGGCAGAGCCGGAGATCTCTGTCAAAACTCAGAGCCTCCACTCCGTCTTAGAACCCAATGCCGGAACGTCCTCCATGCATACAGACAACCGCAAGGCCGCCGCTGCACTGCTCTCGAAACCTAGGGTTTCGGTCTAGGGGCTTTTTTATGCTAAAGAGTTCAGGTGAAGAACAATCTTTATGTGCAAAAATATTCGGATGAGTTGTAAGTTTTTATATAATTCAAGTTTAAATTACGAATCTATCGGTAGATTTTTTTGTAATAGTTTGTATTTTTTTTTTATACTTTCTCTTTATTTGAAGGAAAAAATAATTACATCACTATTTATAGTGTCTAACAAGTAAAGTATAAAATGTGAAAACCCTAAGAGACAGAGCGAGCATCGTCTCCCTTTCTATCCAAACGTGCTCGTCCGGCGGCGCACAACACTGTGGGAGCCTCCGTTCTTCATCAGGTTTCTCTTTGTGTTGCTGCCGGACTTGAGATCAATGGCTGACTTGAAGGATATGACTTTGGATTATAGCTCGAGTTTTTGACAGTTCTTGCTTCGATGGTTTAGGCCAATCAATAGTTTTCCTCCTCAGCTCTTCTTTATTTTTTTATGTTATGTCTCTTTCCTTTCTCAGAACTCGGTTTTCATCGACCCTTCACTGTTCAGCCACACATCGATTTAGGTATAGTTTGTCAGTGTGATTTGTGGAGGAACGTATTATTTGACCTTTTTGTGTAATTATTTTAACCTTGAATAGAGTATTTAGCCTCTTTTATATGCTCATCTAATGAAATTTTAATGATCATATATTGTTAGTTCTTTGGTTTTATATTGTGCGTTTGTTCAAGGTATCAAATTCATATGTGTAAAGCTTGAAGAGCCACATTTTAATTTTCGTATAGGGCCGCCAAAAAGTTTGAGACGGCTCTAATTAGATCGTTGTCTATAGCATACCTCATCTCTAATACTGAGCCATGTCATGACAGGTGTGGTGGTTCTCGATATCAATCACTCATCTATGACCAATTCAGCAAATTCCAGCTTTTGTCTTCTTTCTTTTTTTTTTTTTTTTTTGTACATCTTGAGAAATAAGAAGAAAAATTATTGCCGCAGTCCCACAAACAATTTTGACAACTAATATGTCCAAGAAATTTAGATTAAACCAAAACCAAATTGTGTAAATGGTCTTTTTGATCGAGGCTCATGAATATATTTTTTCATGGCCATAATTTTCTTTTCGATTCTCATAGCAAATGAATCCCCATGATTCAATTTATTCTCAAAAGTTCCATACCATGAGAAGGGTCAGGATGTAGAAGAAGGGAACTTGGAACATCCTTGATGAAAGACAAAATTTCGATAATTAAAATTAACAAAAATAGGAACTCTGATTTAAAACTTACTTGGAAAATATATTTAAGCTTGAAACCATTCTTAATACGCTTACGTGTCGATACAAGCTTGAAACAATTCTTGTATTACTCTGTGTTATCAATCTCAAAGCAAGATTACAAAGGCTGCTTTGAATGGGTATCTTAGCTTCTTTGAAGACGAGACATGTTTCTAAGGTACTTCCATGAGATTATGAAGTTGAGATTTCGGGAATGGAGGTTGATTTCTTTGATGGGTGGGTTTGAGCAGTTGGGAGTATACTTTGGTTTTGGAACCAAGAAAGGTTGAAGTTGTAGACTGATTTGAAGGCCTTGGAGACTTGTTCTTGGTCTGTATTGTTGCATGTTAATGTAGATTCCACTATTGCAATAAAAATCAGAAGAAGCAGAAGCCTAAAGAAGAAGATGAATCTCGATCATGTTTGTGAAACAAGTTTTTTTATTTATTTTTTTTCTCAAGTTGTGTCAATGGAAGTGGTGTTTGATGGTCATTTTCGTCATCGTCCATTTTTTATGGGTCCCATGCGAGACACGTTAGCAAACAAACGACGCAGTGACAGAAAATGGCTTATGGGCTTTCATCGGTAGTGAAAATGATGTTTAGATACCACATTGATAGTTTTTTAAGGAATTGAAATTTGTTTAGTCTTTGTGGTTTGAAGTTAACATTTGTTCAGTTATTGTACTTTAAAGACCATACAGATTAAAATAAAACCATAATAACTAAACATATGTCGACTTCAAACCACAATGACTATACAATATTTTACCTTTTTTAAGTGTGGGTATCACTTTAACCGTGCCTCAAGAATTTGGGTACAATGCTGAAATTTTTTCATAATATATCATTAAGTACATAACTGAAAATACATAACGAGCGCCGCCCCCTCACAAGCTCTAGGAGGAAGCCACCGAGTAAGAGGCCAAGATTTATAGATTAAAATCATATTGTATAGGAAAAATGCCCATTTACACAAAAAAATAAAAGTCAAACCCCATTCCAATAACAAATACACAAATCTTTATTAAATTCATAATAAAATAATATTTTAAAGACATTTTTACCCTTGTGTCTTATACACATTTAAAGAGAGAAAATGGAAAAGAGAAAGGACTTTGCCGGAGTCTTGCTGGACTCCGGTCACCAGTTCACAGACTTCAGTCACCGGTAGCCAGAATCCGGTCACCAGAAAATTACTGACCCCTAGTAAACTTGTTATCCACCTCACCAGAATATTACTGTCCCCCAATAAACTTGTTATCCACCCCAATAACATATTACTGACCCCTAGTAAACTTGTTAACCACCCTAATAATATATTACTGACCCCCAGTAAACTTGTTATCCACCCCACAAGAATATTACTGACCCCCAGTAAACTTGTTATGCAACTCATAACATATTACTGACCCCAGTAAACTTGTTAACCACCCTAATAACATATTATTGACCCCTAGTAAACTTGTTATCCACATCAAAACCAATTCACCTTCACCAATTCATTTGCACCAAGCCTAGTCTTTATGTGAAGTTTCCAGATCGGGGATCAAAGAGAGAGAAAGAGAGAGAGAGAGAGAGAGAGAGAGAGAGAGAGAGAGAGAGAGAGAGAGGAG
>NC_020491.1:12449740-12453515 GCF_000184155.1 Fragaria vesca subsp. vesca
GAGAGAGAGAGAGAATGAGAGGTGGAGGGAGAGGTGGAGGGAGAGGTGTGAGATATGTAGGTTAGGGTTAAAGAAGTAATTTTAGTAAGATTAATTGAAATAGGCAATGAATAAAGTTTTGGGACAATGCCCATTAGCCCTAATTTTAAGAATTTTATTCCCACAAACAAAATCATATTTTAAAATCCCTAAGAGCCAACTTAAATAAGAAAAAGACAATTATACCTTTAATGATTTAAATAAACTACAATACACCATTATAAGAATAATAAAAGATCTATTTAGAAATAAATATCTATGACATAATTCTCGCAACCGATGACTGTTGACCGTAACTCCGGCGACCGTTGACCAGGATCCGACAATGTTGACCAGGATCCTACTACATTGACCGGACTCCGATGACCATTGACCAGACTTTGATGACCGGACTCTGGTGACCGTTGACGGGACTCCGACGACCGTTGACCAGATGTCTATTGAGGGCAGTAGGGGGTTCGGCGGGGGGTCTATTAGGAGCAGTAGGACCACCCCTACTGGGGGTAGTAGGACTACCTACTAGGTCAGTAGTAGGACCTCCTACTAGAGTCAGTAGGACCCTTTAGTCACTTATAACAGGTCCCTATTGGGGCAATATGACCACCTATTGGGGTTAGTAGAGCCTTCTATTAGGGTCAGTAGGGCCTCCTATTGGGGCAGTATCATTCAAAATGGAATCCAAGTTCTTGTACACCCAACACTTTTTTCTTAAAAATAAAAAAAATAAAAAAAAATTGACACGAAAATAAGCATAGCATAAGAGAGACTTCAAATCCAACCATTCTATGTATCAATTATAGCTATTTAAAAAATCTTGACATATAAATAAATAAATTGGTCAATTAGAGGCTTAGAGCGGCATTCCCATCTAGTGATACCATACAAGTCTTCCCGGTATATTCAACCATAAACAAAGAAACCAGAACGAAGTACCAAGTCCTAGTATAGTAATGGAATAATCAAATAGAAATAGTTAAGGCAAAGCAAAATGAGAGAAAGATGCAGGGAATATATGATTTCCACTATAAATTGAGGGCACATGAAAGCTTACAGAGTGGACTACTCCACACAAATTTGCAAAGCGAAATAAAAAAGCCAAAAGAAAATTAATTAAGAAAGAATTAAGAAACCCCTAAGAAAACATTGTCCGTTTAAAAAAACTTAGCTAGCTAACTCATATCCACAATCCACAATTTTCACTTCATCATATCAAATCAGATCAAACCCTAACTCCAATCCATCACACATCAAATCAAACCTAAGCATTCAAATTCCCAATTTCTCCAGGCAAAGTCTTCATCTTGTTGAACAAAAGGTCCAGATACTCCAAGCTCTTCAAGCAGCAAATCTCCGACGGTAGAAAAGTTATAGAGAAATAACATACCGATAGCTTTGTCAGGAGCTTGAGCCCGACGCCCTGGATCAGAATCGGAACCGCCAAGCATCGAGACGTGACTTTGGAGAGCTCCAGCTCCTTCAGCCCCTTGAACTTGTGCAGCGGCAAGCCGTCAAACTCCGACGAAGAGATCCTTAGGCATTTGAGGCTCACCAAGTCGCCTGGACTAGCCAGTCGACGTTGATGGAGTGTGGGCTACGCCGACAACGTCGTCGTCATCGAGCAGAGAGAGAGAGAAAGACTAGATCTGAAAGAGAGAGAGAGTAGATACGAATGAGGGGATGGAAGAAAGAAAAAGAAATAATAAGAGGCAAAGGTAATTTGGTCAGAAAAAAACACAAAATGTTAAAAATTTTGTTAGGGGGAATAAATCTGTTAAGAGTGTATGGGTTGATGAGAATATTAAAATCTGTTTTTGTTAATGGAAAAAAATCCTCAAAGTGGAAATTTTCTCTAAACTCTAAACCCAATAATTATTCCTATTATATATCATCTTGCATGTGATAATGATAAAGTCATTAGTTTGGGTCTTACTCAACTTAATTCCTAATCCATTGATATAAGATCCAAATCAATCGGATTCTTATTCTTAAGTTGTTAACAAAAGAACGAAAATACCCTTCCCAATTCCTACGCGGATTTTGCCGGGTTTTCAGCAGCTTTGTCTTTTACCACCTCTCTTCTTTCTCAGAGTTTAATCTTCACCTTTCTGGAATCCGCAGCAAAAAAATTTGCAGTAAATAAAAAGTTGGAACTGCGATGGATTCTTACCAAAAACAAATTATAAAAATCAATAAAGTAATTCAAACCCAGTAAGAAAGTCCATCTCTTTCTCTCTCTTATTTCCTATTAAACCCCATCATTCCTCTTCCTTCTTTTTCTAAGCTTTAAGCAACCAGACCCATCAAATCAAGTCGCTCTCTTTCTCCGATGGAGGACTAGATCCGCCTCAGCATTTTCTGATCCAACAAGGTACGTGCCCCTCTTCAAAGATTTCACATTCCCTCTTCAAAGATTTCACATTTTCAGCTCGGATCTCATCGAACCCATATAGATCCGTTCTCAATTTCGATGTTTCTGTTGTTGAATTGCGTCATTGTAGTATTGGGTTCGTTTCGAAATTGGGTTCTGATTGATTTACTTGTTCAAGTTTGTTTCTTTAGATTCTGTTCGTTATTGGGTTTTATGGGTATTGGTTTGATCTTATAGGATCTTGTTGGATCTGAAGTGATTTGGGTTTTTGATATTACAGGTGGTGTTGATTGTTAGGGGTTAAGTTTTGGATTGGGTTTAAAATGGCGATGGGTAAGTATAGTAGAGTTGATAATAGGAGGTCGGCGGCGAGTTACTGCTCGACGGTGACCATTGTGGTGTTTGTGGCATTGTGCTTGGTGGGGGTTTGGATGATGACGTCATCGTCGGTGGTGCCGGTGCAGAATGTGGATGTGGCTCAGGAGAATAAGAGTGAGGTGGTGAAGGAGGAACAAGTGAGTGAGACCAGTGAGGGGAATAGCAAGCAGTTTGAGGATAACCCGGGGGATTTACCGGAGGATGCGACGAAAGGAGATAGCAATGAGGGTGGTAATCAGGTGGAAGAGAAGCAGGAGGAGAAGGGTGAGGAGAAGAGTGAAGAGAAGATTGAGGAGAAAACAGAAGATGGGTCGAAAACTGAGACTGAGGATGGAGGAAGTAAGACTGAAGAGGGAGAGTCTAAGGGAAATGATGATTCAAATTCTGAAGATGGAGAGAAGAAAAGTGAGGGTGACAATGAGAAAAAGGACGATTTGGGTGAGGGTGAGGGTGACAATGAAAAGAAATCGGATGATGACAATGAAAAGAAAGCAGAAAACACCGATGAAACAAAGGAGAATACTCAAATTGAGGAGAAAGTGGAAACAACTGACAAGGAGCAAGATAGTGAGAAATCGGAGAATGGGCAGGCTGTGAACCAGAGTTCAACTGAGGTGTTTCCTTCTGTTGCTCAGTCAGAGCTTCTGAATGAGACTACTGTCCAAAATGGGTCCTGGTCAACTCAGTCGGCAGAGTCAAAGAATGAAAAGGAGGCTCAACGTTCTTCTGACCAGCAAACTGGTTACAACTGGAAACTTTGTAACTCAACTGCTGGGCCTGATTTCATCCCATGCCTTGACAATTTGCAAGCCATTAGGAGTCTTCAAAGTACCAAGCATTATGAACATCGCGAGAGGCACTGTCCTGAGGAGCCTCCCACATGCCTTCTTCCCCTTCCAGAAGGATATAAACGCCCAATTGAGTGGCCAACGAGCAGGGAAAAGGTACATAACCTAATCGACATACAATTAACATCCCTCTCTCTCTCTC
>NC_020491.1:12453535-12464696 GCF_000184155.1 Fragaria vesca subsp. vesca
AACTAACTAACTACTCCTCTCTCTCTCTCTCTCTCTCTCTCTCTCTCTCTCTCTCCCCTTTCTATGATAAACTGACAAGTTGGATTTTGCAGATATGGTACTATAATGTCCCCCATACCAAACTTGCCGAAATTAAGGGGCATCAGAACTGGGTCAAAGTCACTGGCGAATTCCTTACTTTCCCTGGTGGTGGAACCCAATTCAAGCATGGTGCTCTTCATTATATAGATTGGATACAAGAGGTGAATATTTTTAGTCATTTGATGCTCTTTATACTCCTTTCACTTGTATTACTATGCTCTCTCTCTCTCTCTCTCTCTCTCTATCTATCTCTCTCTCTCTCTCGTGTTTCATAGTTCAACTATTCAGGTGTTGTCATCAGTCTCTTATAAAAGCATTATCAGGAATCGTCTTATAGAACTATAGAAGTAGGACCACAGTTATGTTCACTGCAAATTTTAACTTACTTTTCCAACTAGAGTGATGTGGTTATAAGTTAGTTTTAAAGCTGAGTACAGTAAGCAACATGCTTTCTTGACCATCCTAGAATTTAGGACAGCTGCTTTATGGCACATCAGTACGATTCTCCTGCTTTTCTTCTGGATTCCCTTTATCAACATAGTTCTATTTTGTCGAAGGTATCAGACGGTCATAAATGATGGATAAACCTATATTATGCAAGTTATGCTTGACAGTATGGATGATTCCAAGTCTTGGATGGGATTTTTCCTCAGAAGACAGTTAAATATGTTTTCTTCATAGTATAAATGAACCTTAATTTTTTTTGGTGTGTGTGTTTACCTTGCAGTCTGTTCCTGATATTGCCTGGGGAAAACGTTCTCGTGTCATATTAGATGTTGGATGTGGGGTTGCAAGCTTTGGAGGATTTTTATTTGACAGAGATGTCCAAGCAATGTCCTTTGCCCCAAAAGATGAGCATGAAGCTCAAGTCCAGTTTGCACTTGAAAGAGGAATTCCTGCTATATCTGCTGTGATGGGCACACAGAGACTTCCTTATCCTAGTAGAGTTTTTGATGTTGTCCACTGTGCCCGCTGCAGGGTTCCCTGGCACATAGAAGGTACACACTTATCTAAGAAGGTGGTGGATACATAATTGAGGTCATGCAGGCTTAGATTGTAGTTCACAACGAAAAATTAGGTGCCTGGTACAACTAATATTTGGTTTTTCTCTCTGCGTAATAAAGAGTTGTCTTCAAAAGAAATTGGTAACAATGGTTTCACTTAGTTATCTTATTACTTCTGAGTTGAAAACTGGAAACAGGTTAAAAATATCATTCTGATGTTTTCAGGCTTATTTCTGGAATGGGTTCTAGGTGCGTTCACATGTTTTGCATTGCCTTCTATTTTTTGTGCTTACATTTTCAATGGAGGAATACTGTTTTTGAAAAAAGAAAGAATCAGATGGACCCTAGAGTTTTTATATTTGGAATTTTACAATGTTGAGCCAGCCGTTTTTGACATAGTAATGAAGTCTAGGAGGCTTGTTTGATCAATTCTTTTTGTTTTGGAAACTGACTTCTAAGCATGATTTGCAGGTGGTAAGCTTCTATTAGAGCTGAATCGTGTGTTGAGACCTGGTGGTTTCTTTGTGTGGTCTGCTACCCCAGTATATCAGAAGAAACATGACGATGTTGAAATATGGGAAGGTACAAAATTTATCACTTGAGATCTCTGGAACTTTTGAACCTGAGTTGGTTGATATATTCTAATAAGTCAAAATTGTGAAATCGTCTGCAGCCATGAAGGAACTAACAGAGAAGATTTGTTGGAAACTTGTCACAATTAATAAGGATGCACTAAATGGAATTGGTGCAGCTATATACAGAAAGCCTACCACCAATGAGTGTTATGAGCAAAGATCACAAAACCACCCTCCTATCTGTGACAAGTCTGATGATCCGAATGCAGCATGGTATTCTTTATATTTATGTTACTTCATTTCATTCCTACCAACATATATGTTACTTCTTTATATTTATATATCTTGTTGAAATTATTAGGTTTTTGACCTTGTGGAACTTCTTTTAAGTCTGAGATGGACATTGTCTCTGGGTTTCTAAAATTTCAAATAATAAACACTAATTCATCTAGTTGGAAATTGGATTACTCTTGCCCGTCTGACACAAATGGTTATCTCTGGGTTTCTAAAATGTTAAAGAATAAACACTGATTCATCTAGTTTGAAATTGGATTACTCTTGCCCGTCTGATACAAATGAATTGTCTCGTGTGCAGGAAAGTACCATTACAAGCATGCTTGCACAAAGTTCCTGTAGATGCATCAGAGCGTGGATCTCAGTGGCCTGAGCAATGGCCAGCAAGGTTGGACAAGGCGCCATATTGGTTGTTGAGTTCTCAGACTGGAGTTTATGGAAAACCGGCTCCTGAGGATTTCACTGCAGACTATGAGCACTGGAAACGCGTGGTAGACAAGTCTTATTTAAATGGAATGGGCATTAATTGGTCATCGGTTAGGAATGTCATGGATATGAGATCTGTTTATGGAGGGTAAGCAATGTGTATCCTCGTTAAAAAAGTTATCTCTTCATAGTGCATTTTTCCTCTGATACATCATTACATTGTTTTGGGGATTTTGCTTGATCAAATCACCGGAACCAACTGCTTTTTGGTTATTCTACCCTAGCGTTTGTCTTTATTATTGTTGGCCTTGCCAAAGGCCAATGTATGATTGAGATATTGAGTGAGACATGTATTGAGATCTTTTGCCCATTCTTTTAGTTGTGACTTCTTCTTGTGCTTGCAGATTTGCTGCGGCTCTGAAAGATTTGAAACTTTGGGTCATGAATATAGTCACGATAGACTCTCCAGACACCTTACCCATAATTTATGAGCGAGGTCTTTTTGGCATGTATCATGATTGGTGTGAATCATTTAGCACCTATCCTAGGTCTTATGATCTTCTCCACGCAGACCATCTGTTTTCCCTGCTCAAGAAGAGGTGTGCATATTTCTCCATTCTCATTTTCTCAGTAGCTTAGCAATCACTGAATGTGCTATTTTTTAGCTCTGCCTAATTTTGCAATGATTTATGAGTGGCAGGTGCAAGTTAGTCGCTGTAGTTGCAGAGGTTGATCGGATCCTTCGACCAGAGGGAAAACTTATTGTTCGGGACACTGTCGAGACAATTAATGAGCTGGAGAGCATGTTGAAGTCTATGCAGTGGGAGGTTCGCATGACCTATTCCAAGGACAAGGAGGGATTGCTATGTGTCCAGAAGTCGATGTGGCGGCCTAAAGAGACGGAGACAGTCAAGTACGCCATTGCTTAAGCATGCTCCCAAGGGCCCCTTGGCAAGGGGATTATACCATTCTTTTTGTTTTGGTTGTTAATTCAAATTCGAGGCAATTGTACTTTATATTAGCCATCTGTATCATTTAGTTAGGGTCTTGCAGTGTTTATCATTTTTTTTTTGTATCAATTTGGTTGATGTTGCTATATCCCACTGTAATATTGCATCACTAGTTGTCTATTAAACAATGAACACAGTTTTGCTATTGGAGGCGTTTGTTACACCGGATGTAAGACACGGACTTCATTAAAATACTCCAATCTGGCTACATGACATGTTTGGACGGCCGGAAAATTTAATTCCTGTACAACATGGATTACAAATCTAGTTAAGAAGGTTTTATAAAAATAATCCAGCACAAAAGCCGAAACTACCATAGCTTCTCTTCCTCTGCGAATCTACGACCATCTCATCATCGTACTTGCTCCATTAAATTTCCAGTGATCGTTTTCGACGGCCTCCGACCGTTGCTGATCTCGTGGAATTGTTTTTCGGGTAAGCTTTCTTCAGAGCTAACTCATGTTTGTGGTTTTTGATTTGTAGCTATATGAGATTCAACTTCAGTCCTACGCAATGAATCTTTCTCTCAAATTTGATGTTGTATTGTGGAATTTAATTCATGGGTAACATGAATTTTTGAATAATTCGATTTGTACAGATTTGGGCTCATGGCATCACGTATTCGTTTATCTTCTGGTGAGCTCTCTTTCTCAATTGTTTTTATGGATGATATATTTGTTTGGTTTATGATATCTAGAGAAAAAAGCAGAAGAATCGGCTCTTCTCTGGTTTTTGTCTTTAACTTGAATTTTTTGAATGGCTGGAAGTGTAAACATACAAGTTGATAAGAAATCTTTTGCTTATGACAATTGGTGTATATCGAATAACTATCGAATAACTAAGTAGTATAAAGAGAAAAGTGGGTTTATAAGCTGTCTTTTGGTTACAAGCAGTTGGCTCACCAGAGCTATAGCCTTTGTTTAATCATATCTTCTAAATTTAAACCCAAGTTTTATGAACAAAGTCCAAAGTGGTGTCTGGTTTGTAAAGATGATCAAAGTGGGATCAAAGTGTTATTTGTATGGATTAGTGCTTCATTTGTGTTCACTTTGATAGGCATATATAAGTCTGACGCTTATTTTGGTTGTTTATGATGATGTATCTGTTGGATGCAGGGTTTGGTGCAATGGCTCCTACTGCAAATGATGGTGTAACTAATGATGTACTTTCTGGTAATTCTCTCTCTCAAACTACGTATATATATATGGATGTGAAGCGGACGTCCGCACTCCGGCTTAAAGTGCGGACGTTGTCCGTTCTCCGCCGTCTCACGCCGGCGACGGCTTCTCTCCTTCCCGGACGACAGCACAGGCTTCCAGGACGGCTTCTCTCCTTCCAGGACTGGCCGGCGACAAGTTTTCCAGCCAACCTTGATCAATCATGGTGTTTTCCGTCCAGAGCTTCAATCCGGCCGGAAAACTTGTCGCCGGCCGGTCCTGGAAGGAGAGAAACCGTCCTGGAAGCCTGTGCTGTAGTCCGGGAAGGAGAGAAACCGTCGCCGGCATGAGACGGCGGAGAACAGACGACGTCCGCAGTTTAAGCCGGAGTGCGGACGTCCGCTTCACATCCTCTCTGTATGTATATATATATATATACATCATATCATATCATATCATATCATATTCATATATGTATATTTTTATATTCAGTGGTGTCTGATTTGGTTTCAATGTCAATTTTTTTTATGTCTAGATCTAGTATGAGTGAAACAGTGGAAGAGTGTGTCATCATTTTGATTATTTAAAGCCTATTTTGGTTTTGTAAGTTATTAAAATAGGGTGGCAAAGTTGATGGAGAACACAGGTACATCCGTACATATTTCCATGATATGTTTTGGTTCAGTTCAGTATCGGAAAAGTGGTACTTTTAACGAGTAGGATAGAAGGAGCAAGTAATAAGTGATTGTCTCTTGCTAGCTATCATTCCCAATTGTTGTGGGAAAGTTAGATAATTTTCAGAACATATGTTTTCCGTGTCAATCCCCAAGAAGGTGTTGAAAGATTATTTAACAAGGAGCTTTTAATAACCATTTTTTTTTTCTCTGGGGTTGCAACAAGCTCATTCTATTCTTTTGAAGTGGTGACTTTTAAAACTATTAGAACAATGAGAGTTAAACATGCTCTGTTTTTTTCCTATTCGACTCATTATATCACATGTTTCTAAATTTTTCTTTTTTAATTCAGCCGGCAGAGAAATATCCCACTATTTTTTCCCCAGACTTTATATTCGGGAGGTAAGTGAGTTTCAGACTCATTCCTTAAGTGAAGTGAAGTGAAGTTAGACAATCAAATTTCCGCATTTGTGTTTTGTTTGATGGTTTTAACATGTCAAACTGTGATGCAGGTTTCCGTACTTCTTACCTTGCCTTTGTATATCGATTTTTGAAGTCGGAGTAACCATTGCATGTTTCTGGCTTCCGGTACATATCTTCTATCTATTTGCTTAATTATTATAATGTAATGCACCTGTATTTGACAGCCATAACTTGGTTATAAGGCCATTTCTTATTTCTCATGGTTGTGACCTTTCAACTTTAATTTTTCAATTTGTACATTGATTTTTACGTATGAACTCAGGTTTGAAATGTTCAAAAGAATAAAGGGTATTACCTTTACATAAGTTTGAATATATATATATATATATATATATATATATAATATATATTGTGTGACACGTGCTTGCATAAGGGCTTGTTGAAACTACAAGTTGAAGCTAATCTCTTATCTGGATGGTTGCAGGAAACCTTACACAATCACAATGAAAATGCCAGATTACATGATGGTTCCTTTGAAGCACTGGAGTCTGCATCCTGTGGGTCAGATGCAAATGAAATGAAACCAAAAACTGAAGAACAAATACCTAAAGAAAACCTCATGAAGAATTGGCCTTTAATATCATCAATCCTTGTTTATTGTGTTTTCTCACTCCATGACATGGCTTATTCAGAGGTAACTTTAAATACCTTTTCATTTCAGCAAATTTCAGCAAAGCATTGATCTTTCCACAATTTATTTCTTTCATTTGATTTCCTTCCTTCGAATTAATTCTTGCCATTTCATTTGTTCTAGTAAGATGAGGATAGCCAAGTACGTAAAAACCAGTTCAGTCTCATTTGTTCAAAATTTGACATACAATGTTTAACATTCTCTTTTCATGCTGAGACATAGAACTCTAATTGCTGCGTTTAATCAAACTATGTTGGAGTTGTTACATAGGTATCTATGACAGTTTGGGTTTTGGCAGCAGACAACAGGACATGGTTCGGTCTTACCTCTGGGATAAAACTGCAAAGGACAAGGAAAAAAATAAAAGAAAATGAAAAAAAAAAAACTAGAAGTTGAACGGTAGTGTAAGAGCTTGTAGGATTTTGGTGCTTATGTATAACACTTAGAATTACAACAACTCCAAATTATCATACAAAATGCTTGTGTAAGATCGATGATACTGGAATTTGGTTTAACTTATGGTCTCTTTGCATTTCCACCCAGCTAAATTAAGCTACATGCAAGAAATTTTGATTATTTATTTTTTTACTCATGTATAATGTATTGATCTTTCCTTCTTCAAACACTCATCTCTATCCATCCAAGTATGGCTCCTAAGTAACACTCCTTTTACTTTTAGAAAAAAAAAAAAAAAAAAAACAAGATATTCTCATTATGGGCGGAGAGTCCTCGAAAGTTAGGGGGTTTGAGCTACACAACTGAGGATGTCGGTGAAATTCTAGCAATCTCAGGTGATGTATTATACTTCCTTATGCTTATCAGTTGATCCACATATTGCATTGCTACAATGGGATCACATGACATATAAAAGATATCGGTTTTGTAGTATTAACCATGAACATGTAGCAAAAAATTTAAGCATTCAGTTGATATGTATTTACTCTTTACCATTTGACATTTCTAGAATAAATTTTATATAAAACATGTACAGACTCTCAGGTAAGTCAGTAATAATATAGGGTACATGATACACCATTTCAGGCACCGACATTTATATTCAACTGAAATTTCATTAGTTCCGATAAACTCAAAACCCTGGATTGGTTCTGATTGAATTCACATGGATGTTAATAATGTAACACACTTTTAGAGTGGCTCTTTAAGTAAATGTCAAACAAGAACTTGCCAAAATCATGAGAATGGAAAATGGGAGGATAGTTAATTCTGGTAAAAGAAAAGAAGGATTACATCAGGATCCAACTTTAGGGGATCTACCTAAACTTTAAAGGGAGACTAGTGTGTGCTTTTATAATTCAGGGTTAGGTTGCTGGGACATAGAGGAGCTCTGGGTCATATCCCATCTGCATAAAGTTAGAAGGGATTAGTATAAACCAATAGGGTTGAACCCCTGATGTGATCAGTAAGTCAAGTGTCCAGGTAAAAGGGGTATTTGATTTTTACGCCGAATGAGTAGTGTCCAGTAGAGGAATGGAAGGTATTGAAAGCAGTCATGAATCTGCAATTAAGAGGAGTAGCAGATGATTGCTGGCCCGTAGTGTTGTAGTAGTCACAAATCTGCAATTAAGTTGAGGAGCAGATGATTATTTTGTTAATTATAGCATTTACTCTTACTGCTTTGAATCATATATCATTCCTTCCCAAGGCTTCTAGTGTAGATGTTTTTAAGGATCAGTGCTAAAGTAAATTGTCTTCATTTGGGCGTAATTAATTTGCTGATTTTAGTAACTACTGTTATCCCTTTTGAAGCCAATCATTGACAATTACTGTAGCTTAGGATGTAACAGATAAATTGATATACAGTGAGCTAAATGACCGCTGGATTTGTAACTTTTTCCTTTTGGAATTCTAATTAGACAAGCCTAAACTCTGTCTTAGCTTTTCACATTAAAATGGGCGAGCTTATGATTTTTCTTAAAATGGCAATACGTGGTAGCTATTATCTGATAAGTTTGTAAGCCTGAAATATGACAGGGCGACATGCATATTGCCTTGTAATGATTTAGTTATGTTGAATGAAATTACGGTTATGGTTTATCTGAATGACGAGATTTTGTTTTCATATGTAAGATTTACTGTAATCGATTATTCCATTTACAACGTGTAGTTTACTACATTGTCGAAATAATTGCTGACAATTTAATCAACTTGTAGGTCGTGGTCTTTTTGTCTTTCAAACTACTCTGTACCCGTATGTGGAAAAGATGCTTGGTCCTATAAGAATTGCTCGCATTGGAGGGGTAATCCTTACTTCTTACCTCCCTGCATTTTGTTGTACCTTCTGTACTTCATAGTTTCATAAATATACTTTCACCAATTTCTGCTGGCATTTATTGTTCTCCGTCTATAATTTTTGGGCGCATGATTCTGTTTGCAGGTTTTGACTATACCTCTTTTGTCAAGCTGCCCCTTTATAGCATTGTTGTCTGGACTTTCCCTCTCCGTGCTGTTAAATATTGCATCTCTGCTGAAAAATGTCATATCTGTAAGTACATATATGACTTCGAATATTCATTAAGCTAAACCACTGAATCTACAAACTTTACACTGATGCATCCTAGAAGCTGATATGTGTGGACTTCTTGTTGACAGTATGTACTAGTTTTTGTATGTTCTTCTGACGTCTAACATATTCTTTGTAACTAGATCATGATCGTCACTGGGCTTTTCATTCTCCAAAACAGAGCTGTGGTAATTTTACTGTTAACTTGCTAGTTTTACAGAGGGCATTACCATATTTGTTCTTTAGAAATCTTCATTAGCCCCTAGGAAATTTCCGATTTGGCCTCTATTTGTTATATGATTACAGCTTTGCCACACACCCCCTATATATGAAAATCTTATCAGCTTCTCTTTCTCGCTTCTGTTTCTTACTTTCTGCGCCTAGGCGCGGCCTTTACTTCTAGCATGTTACAAGCGCTGCGTACACATTTAGTGTATAGAATGCTAAACCTGATACAGCTTACAGTTGAAATTATATTGAGTTGTTTTTGTGATGTCGTGGTACTTCAAATGTTTTATTTTCTCTTTGTGAATTATCTTTTCATTTCAACAGGTTTACTTGGGCACAAAAACGCCTGGATGCTTCCATTCTACCTGGTACATAATCAACCAACTTTTTATCATGCAATTATGTTATCTAGATTACCAGGTTATAGGATGTATGTGAGGTGAAAATCCAGCAGAGGAAGAGAATATAATTACATAAGTAAATGATATGTTTCCAGTTAACTGTTGGGTTTGCATCCATTGACTTGGAAAATGATATGTTTTTTATTAAATGAAGTACTTGACCAGAATGTGTTTTGGATACTCCTTTGGTATATAACAAGGCGGAGCTAATATTACATAATCAGGAGATAAACAGTACTAATGAAACTCACATTTACCCCAACTCCAAAGAATTAGTGCAAGCATGCATTAAATCAAAAGATCTAATTTGTTGTATCATATATTTTTGCGTTATCGTAGAATGGAGATAATGACTACTAGTAAATAACTAGCTAGATCTTGAGGGAATAACATGTTGATTATCGATTAACAAAGAGAGAGATTAGAGAGATTACTGAAGTGAGAATAACTAGAAGCGGTCAGATAATGTAGTGAATTCTCGGAGGTCAATTATTTATCAGACTAACAAACAAATGTACCTAGCTTGTTTTGCATCTTTTTATTTGCATATTGGATGCGGCTTGTTTCTCAAATTCAATACTTGATAATATATCTGTTTTTCTTAGCAGACCAGCAATAAATATCTACTGCTTTTTGAAGGTTTAGAAAATTTATTGCTTTGTTTTTGCTTGCAGGTATCCAGATGGTTTTCTTCATCTTGAATTTGGTGGAGTTCCTTGCAGTTCTCATGACATTTAAGCCATTTCTTACTGTACGTGATGATAGACAGGGATGAAGCACCATGGAATTAGTTCAATCCACTTCAAGGAAATAAAAAACAAAAAAAAACAAAAAAAACAACAACAACAACAACAACATTGTTATTGACTCATTGGAAGCATTATTTGTAGTTGTAGTTGCCCCCTATATATCTCTTCCAATGTGTTAGATTTTTCTTGGAAGCAAAATGTTGTACTCATTCAAACGGGTAAGAAATCCCATGATTATATGTTGTATGTAATTGAATTATCCACTTGAATAAAGTTTTATTGCAATATGGGAATATAGTCAGTTATTTGTTTGCAGTTATGGTGTGAATTGGCTGTAATCGGGTTGTTCAAGATCTGGTGGACATATTTGAAAGGCTTGTTTAATTTCTGAATCTCTTATAACTCTGTATATACAGGTTTTCTCTGCTACACACGTCCGTATTTATTCTTAGAATAATAAGAATAAATACGGACGTGTGTAGCAGAGAAGGTCTGCATGTATATATATATATTATATATATATATACAGTCTTTCTCAGGTAAGGATATCCTTATTTATTATTACGATGCGGATTTTCACTTTAGACTCATTTTTCAATCGAATTTTCATATTTACACCGTCTAGTCTTTAGATACTAATGTATAGATCATCTTTACAAAATTTTAGCCAATTTGTATATCATTAAGGTACTTAAAACTGTGTTTTTCTATTATAAATATAAACGGTTCAAGTTCGACAGAATTATGTTCATCCATTGGTTTAATCGAATTTAAATATCTTAATGATAACAAAATTGGCTGAAATTTGATGGAGATGTAAACATTCGATTGAAAAGTGAGTCAAAAGTGAAAATCTGCACCATAAGAATAAATAAGAATCTCCTTAGCCAAGAAAGCATGTATATATATATATATTTTTTTTTTTTT
>NC_020491.1:12464716-12497705 GCF_000184155.1 Fragaria vesca subsp. vesca
GGGAAAACAATGACGATCACTCTTTCTGCTATACTTCAAAGTAAGTCATACACGAAGTAGCTAGTGATTTTAACTTCTCATACAGACATGTTGAAAACAATGACTATGATCAACTCCGCCGATCATTCATGGTTATATGATGTCTTTTTTTGAGCTGTAGATCGAGTTGAGTAGCACTCAAATTTTTAAAGCCCATTTGCATTACTCTTTAGAGCAAGTTCAACGGTTGCCTCTTGACCGGCTTCCAACTAGGCTTGGCTGAGGTGGTGACCATGATGGGCCAAAAACTGCACTCCACCGGTGAATTGGTGACCGACATGTTTGTGACAATTACTGACCTAGATCAAGTAGAAGGTCAATTTCCTGATCAAAAACCTGACCCAAGGATGCCGGTTGCCATGCTGGCCTAAACCAAATAGTGGGTGACTCAAAGTGATTAGTGATATACACGGGTTGGTTTTTTGTGACCTTGATATTTAAATTTCAAGTGATACAGGGGATCAACACCGTTGATTGATGGCATCTTCTTCATTCAAATCATAACCCAAATTTATAAATTAGGAATAATTTCCTTATTAATGTTATGATATGAATGTTTTGGCCACACCAGTAAGTCTGGGCGTGCAAAGTCTCTTTTAGTCATTGCGGGCGTGCCACTGTGCGAACGCGGAATGTAGTGGTTGTAGTAGCGGGGTGCGCTTAGCCTTCTACTTCTAATCAAGCGACTGAGGATGGAGAGAGCACCAACTCCACCCCAGGGTTCTTAGATTTGCCTTGCGTACTGGGCAAGGACTTACAGTAGTCCGTCTAAGCGTCACAATATTGATACTCGATGTGAGATCGAGTAGAGCTTCAATTGGAAAGGAAAGGAAAAAAGGCAAAGCTCCGAGGAGCCTGTAAAAGAAAAGGGCTAAGGCGAGATGCTTTAGCGTCTGGGTTCGACTGGGTCGATAGTTATATTGTATTTTTTGTTGAGTTGTTGAGTGTGTGTAGAGAATATTCTCAAACTCCTTTATATAGTGTTACTTTAGGGCCACAGGTATTGGCCCAAAGTATGTCAAAGACTTATAGAAGTCTCTAACGTTAAATATGGTGTAGGCGATGTAAATCACTTGCCTAACACGATATACTTCGGTGAAGTAACTAATTGCCTCTATGTAGGAGAGTAGAACAATCTTATGAAGATGTAGACGTGCACTGTTGATCATCCATGCAAACACAATTAAGAAGTCTTTAACCAACACATACATCTTCACGTGCATGCCTACTCTCAATTTTCCCTAACATGGTCTTCAAGCAATTAAGGACACTTGCTCCTTTATCCACTTAGTCAACGTATGCGGCCAGTACCTTAGTCCTCTCCAATGTGAACTCTTCCTCTTGTTTCTTCAGCGGTCTCCTATGCGAAGTCTCCTGCGCGAAGTCATTGCCTCGAGTGCAAATATTCAGCTCGCATGATTTTGTCTGCTAACGGGTCATTATTTATAAACCCAATTATTTTGGGCTCGTCAGTGTAACATGGACCATGAATTTAACTAATATTTATATAGACATTTACTGTCCAGATAAAATATTAATTTGGGTGTAAACAATGAATGTTGCATTAAAAATTTATAAAAATTTCCATTCTTCTCGATACAAACGTACATTAAAAATTTCCATTTCTATTGCATACAAACAAACAAAAAAATTCCACCCCAAAATATTAAATTCTGTGTGCTTTTGTTCACTAAAATAATTAATGTATTTATGATAATCATTAATTATATCCATTATAATAATTATGTTCATCATTACCATTTACTTACATCAAAATATTTTAGTTTTATTATAAATAAATCTATGAAAGGTTTAATGAACAGTAACTAACTGGTCAAGAAACAAAATGGGTGGAAACACAGGTCCAGTGGCAGTGAACAATGTCTTGACCCACTGACCTAGTGACCCCGTGACCTTGACATTTTGACTCAACGGGTGAACTTGCTCTTAGGGGAATCACAACTTCGTCGGTGATGACATTCAGAGAGAACAAAGAGTGTCACACCGGATACTGCAAACAATTGAAGAGTTGAGAATTTTTATCACCATTTTCTCTAATAACTACCTATCATTAAGATGTTGTTGGGAATTGGATGAGCTTGTCAAAATCCTTGGAGTTTAAAAACTAGAACTTTTGGTGTTGCCTTTGAGTCTATGTATACAACGATAAGATTGAAAAACTGTTTCATATTAAATAGGTCATTCGGTTTGTCCTAGTATTTTTTAGGTAAGTCTGTTGGACTTTGGTTTGTTTTAACAAGATTCAACCCTATTAAGAAGAGTTATGGGCCTAAATATTCTCCATTGAACAAAAAGAAAAAAAGATTATCAGCCTAAACAAATCTCAAAATAGTTCATTTCCCAAATTTTCTTCTTATCCAAGTCTTCTCCGTTTTTTTTTTTCTAATTATAGACTTCAATAAAGGATAATTGTTTTCGTCTTCATAAAAAAAGTTGGTTTCTCATTATATGATTACATAGACTGACATATTACTTTATTATTTTACTTTGTTGTGCGTCCACTTTTCTTTTGTGTGACATGCACCCACTAAATTATGCTTATGACACAATTACAGTTTCAAATTTAAAACGGAAGAATATGAATCATACTCATCTGGATAATTATGAGTAGATATTATATGAAGATTAATCGCAAACTACCAATAAATTTAGGCGTCACATCTCATGCAACTTGAGTATATATATAGACATAAAAAAATATGTCAGTATCATTCATATAGTATAAACTTATTAAAATTTCTACTTATTGCAAATTGTTTTTGATAGTGAACGATTCCTAAAACAACCTGAGTATTTGGCGAGCGACATATTTCACATAAAAAAATGTTAAAATTTGAGTTACGATGCATAATTTTTTGAAAAAACATAATTTATTAAAAATTTATTTCAGCTTAGATGAGAGCTTAACATACACTTTATTTTTCCTTTTTTCTTTTTTCTTTTTTGAATGTAATAGATCACAAGCCGATTTACTAGAGAAATTAAAGAACCATGTCCGATAGGTCCCTAAATAAAATGATGTTCGGAAGGAAATAGCGATACGAATATGTTAGACATACAACAAGCACTTAAGATAAATAAACAAAAAACATTTGCTGCTAAAAATTAATCATGTCTTGCTAAGACTTGCAACAAAAATTTGTTGTATGTTCCCACATACATAAACGTAACATTCTCTCCCATGACATATTTAACTCTCTTGAATAATAGATATCGTCGCATTATGAAAAATGTATAATTCTTCAAATTAAAAGTGCACGGCTTGAATGTCTCATGTGATACATCGAGATTAAAATTATGTCCATATGATGAAAGTCATATAAGCATCATTAATGTTTAAATAATGCATAAAAACATCGAAGTACCAATTTTTCTCAGACGTTTAAGGCTTAACGTACACTTACACTCATCTATATTTTGTTAGTTATGCTAGTTGTTTCAAACTTTCAACGCTAAAGGAAAAAATAACTAGAGTAAATAACAATCTAGTATCACAGCATGAGGAAATCGGGAAAAAAAAACAGGCAAATGATAACACCTAGTTTTATGATGAACAAAAGAAAAAAGTGGCAACACAACAGAGTCAAGTAATGAATGAATATGTCAGTGTGTTTAAGCTTATAATTAGGAAACCATTATCCTCATTTAAGCCTATTATTAGAAACAAGGAAGAAGATTTGGATAAGGAGAAAATATGAAAATTATCTACTATGAGATTTGTTTAGGCCGATAATCTATCGTTTTTTTTTTCTTTTTGAGAGTATTTAGCCGCATATTTAGAACAATAATAACATCTGAAAATGTTCTAAATTTAGAAATAGAAATTTTCTTCACGTGTTCTCCACTTATCTATCAATGTTAGTTGCAGTCTTTTAACAATTTCCCTTTATAAAAGGTGATGAGTAATAGAGAAATCTCCACCTCCACGCTCACATTTTTCAACATCTCTCCAGTTGCTAACCAACAAAAAGTTTGCCCACTTAAGCTTTCTTTATTCTCTAGCTTTCAAAATCGAAGATCGTTTATTCAAGACGACTAAGAAAATGGCTGTTGGTGAAACCAAAGTTGCCCAAGAGGAATGTAAGGTTTGTTTTTCTTCTTACTTAAGTTTTTTATTTTGTTTAGAGTAAATGAACAGGAGAGATGCATTTTTATTTTTATTTATCTTAGTGTAATTTTCAATTTGAACAAAATTGACACTTAGTATTTTGTGAAAACCCTAATGCATTCCGTGTCATTCAAATTATATCAACTTGAACTATGTTTAAAACAATTTTTTTTTTTTCACTAACCATAACAGTTTTTTTTTGCTTTGTAAAAACTTTCAAGTAAATATCTTGACTGACTATCAACTATTTTATATAATTTTTAAGGTTGTGAATGGAGATCCTGCTTCCAACAAGACCAAGATCGATAACCTCAAACGATCGCATGTACCTAACCATTTCACACCGACTATTTGGGTTAGTGACAGTGCATCAAAGTTCACAAAGGTCATATATAATCTCACACCCACGGGTAAACATCTATAACATTTGCGATCATATTCAATTGGAGCAAGAGCATTGCTTGTCGTTCATTTCTTTTCACAATATGTTACATGTCATAACATGAATTTATCTATGCGAAAAGAAAGAGTATGTAATGTAAACATAGAAAATCTAACTTTCAAGGCCATGGTCATTATGACCTTTTTGAATGTGGTGCAGAGCTATATGAGCAGGCTCTACAACACGAGAAAGGGTCATTCATCACTTCCACTGGCGCATTGGCAACTCTTTCTAGGGCAAAGAATGGTTGGTGTCCAAAAGACATACGTGTTGTTAAGGATGAGTCCGCTGAGCAAGAGCTTTGGTGGGGAAAGTAAGTGGCTAATTTTTTTTTTTAATTGTCATATTACTTCAATTAATGGTCTCATATTTTGATAAATACCGATGATTTTCACTTGTAGTGGTTCACCGAACATTGATATGGATGAGTAAACTTTTATGGTCAACATAGAAACAGCTTTGGAGTACTTGAATTCTTTGGACAAGGTTAAATTTTAATTTGATTGTCAAATTGTCTATCAATAGTTAATGTCCCTGTAGGTTTAAAAAAGAAAGTGGCAATACTGATCTCGAATGTTTGATCAATGTAGGTCTTTGTAAACGATCAATTTA
Organism: Fragaria vesca subsp. vesca; assembly: GCF_000184155.1. NCBI lineage: Eukaryota > Viridiplantae > Streptophyta > Magnoliopsida > Rosales > Rosaceae > Fragaria > Fragaria vesca. The sequence continues at coordinate 12,469,939 of NC_020491.1, forward strand.
TAAACTGGGATCCGGAAAACAGAATCAAAGTGCGGATTGTCTCTGCAAAGGCTTATCATTCATTGTTCATGCATAATATGTATGTAACATATTTTCTAGTATTATGATCTCTAAAAGGGTGGAGCATTGTATGTGTGAATTTAACGTAACAAAATCGACTTGTGTGGGCGACATGCAGGTGTATCCGACCTACACCTGAAGAGCTGGAGAATTTCGGTACTCCAGACTTCACCATATACAATGCGGGTCAGTTCCTATGTAATTGTTACACTCACTACATGACATCCTCTACTAGCGTAAACATCAATCTTGCTAGAAAGGAATGGTCATCCTCGGCACCATGTACGCCGGGGAAATGAAGAAAGGACTTTTCAGTTTGATGCATTACCTCATGCCTAAACGACGCATCCTCTCCTTACATTCTGGCTGCAATATGGGGAAAGATGGAGACGTTGCCATTTTCTTTGGATTGGATTGTCAGGTATTGCATGTCTTCTAAATTGTGTGACAAAAACACTACATCTGTCATTTGTTAGTAATGCTGCAAATTGCTATATGATCAGGCAGTGGAAAGACAACTCTAACTACAGATCACAACAGATACTTAATTGGAGACGATGAACACTGCTGGAGTGATAATGGTGTATCAAATATTGAAGGTGGTTGTTATGCCAAGTGCATTGATCTCTCTAAAGAGAAAGAGCGCGACATCTGGAATGCCATCAAGTTTGGGTCTGGTAAGACCTTATTCTCACTTCTTGTATTATGTAAATGTGAAGATGAATGTTCTGTTCTCCCTTCTTGTTTAATCATGTGAGTTTACTTGAAGTCATAAAAAAGAGTATGATTTAAATGATCTCGTTTGCAGTGCTGGAAAACGTCACATTCGATAAGCATACATGAGAGGTGGATTATAGTGATGGTTCTATTACAGGTAAATATCAGCTGTTTGAGTTTCAACACAATAGACAAGTGAACTGAGTTTGTTTGTTCTTGTTGCAGAGAATACTCGAGTAGCATATCCTATTGAGTATATCCCCAACGCAAAAATACCATGTGTAATGTGTTGGTCCTCATCCAAAGAATGTGATACTTTTGGCATGTGATGCATTTGGTGTCCTCCCACCTGTGAGCAAGTTAATCTTGGCACAGACCATGTATCATTTCATCAGTGGCTATACTGCCTTGGTAACGTTTCTATTCTTCCAAATTTGCTTCTGAAATAGGGAAACAGCTTAGAGTCTAATGAGGCTCTTTTGTAATTTACAGGTTGCTGGAACCGAAGAGGGTGTCTGCATGTTTTGGTGCTGCGTTTCTGATGCTGCATCCTACCAAGTATGCAGCAATGCTGGCTGAGAAGATGCAGAAGCATAGTGCAACTTCATGGCTGGTTAACACTGGTTGGTCTGGTGGAAGGTATGGAGGTTCATATATCATTGTAAAGTTATATTCTTATGAAGAATTACAAAATTAAGCTGAACAACATATGATTCTCTCCTCCAGGTACGGATCGGGAAAGCGCATTAAGCTATCTGACACCCTAAAAATCATTGATGCCATACACTCTGGCAGCCTCTTAAATGCAAATTACAAGAAGACTGAAGTGTTTGGACTTGAGATCCCCGCTGAGATTGAGGGAGTGCCTTCAGAGATGTTGGATCCAGTTAACACTGTAAGTAACCTATTACTTGCTTACTTGTTCGCTAACCTTTTCTATATTCAATATATTGCTTAGTGTTGATGTTTTGATTTGGTTAATTGTAGTGGTCGGACAAGAAGGCATACCAGGAAACACTGCTTAAGTTGGCTGGCCTATTTAAAACCAACTTCGAGACTTTCACAAACTACAAGATTGGCAAGGACAACAAGTTGACAGAAGACATCCTTGCAGCTGGCCCAAATTTTTAGCGATGTTATGGTGGCTGCAGTAGAGAATAAGTATGAGGAGTAGTCATTGTATTTTTTTTCTTCTTTTGGTTAAAATAATTCCTTGTTCAATAGGAGCAGTCGTGTTATTGTTCAGTGGTTGAGCAAAATAATTCCTAGTTTCTAATACAGCACAATGAAACATCGTTTCCTTCAGGCTAATCTCTTGCCCCTAGAGCCCCCCGCCCAAATCTCTATTATCAAACTATGATCAAACTCAACAGTCATTGAATAGAGGACCACTCCACAATTTGACATAAAAGTTCCTCTAATGCACTTACCTGAATATACATAAACCAAAGGGTTCCAGAAAAGTTCCTCTAATGCACTTACCTGAATATACATAAACTAAAGGGTACCAGAAAACTGACTGATCCCCATTGAAACCAAGTGTCAACCAAGTGCTTGGCTTGTACACTAAGTCAATGCTTGAAATCAAACAGAGAACAAAGCCTAAATTAGAAAGTAAACTAAGCAAGCAGGAATAATGACTTCTATATATGAAGCTATGAAGGTGAAAACATAAACATATAGACTTATAACCAGGTCACATATACTGATACCATAATTATCTGCTGGTAGACCCTTAAACATCAAATGTGGAAAGATACAGCAACAAAACCAAAGACAAGCCAAGGATTGGGATATGGGGATATGCTATAGTCCTCAGACAGAATCATTAGGACTATCCTCATCTGTTTACATGTATAGGCAAAAATGGAGTGCATGCCGCAACAGTTACAACAGTTACTAAGACACCATGGCAAACAACTGAAGAGCATTCACATATAACTGAAACCGATGACAAATTGGTTGGAATTTAATGGTTTTGGTAGTGACAATTTTTGTTCACCATCTTTCCACAAATGGAAATATGACTCTTCTTTTTTACTTTATATATTCTCATGTTGCTATTTAGCGACCAGTTTATTTACATGTGTTTTTCTTGTACTAAAGAAAGAAACAAGAACAGGACTAAAGATTATTCTGATCTTTAGTTGTGTTTACTAAGAACTTCAGACAAATAGATAGCCCACAATTCTTGGCATTAGTCATTCAGCTTTACTGAAAACAGAGGTAAAATCTCTGGTATCCAAAATACAGGCATTTTTCAGATTGTACAAGAAAAACATGATTACATGAATTTAAAATGAGAGGAAAACAAACCTAGTGGTCCAACGAAAACTAGATTCTGAGCTCTAAGCAATGGTGCTAGGATGAAAGTAAAAGGAGCAAGAACCAAAACTAGAATCTGATATTAATGCCTGAAGTGCCTCATGTTAGTGAAAACAAGTGAAACGCCATACTTATTGCAGCAATCTATAGCATCTCCGTCTCTTATACTCCCACCAGGTTCTGCAATAACACTAACTCCACTTTCACATGCTTCTTCCACGGCATCTTTCCAAGCTGTGTGTAAAACATATATTGTTCAACTTAATGCAAAGGTTCTTACCAATTCTACCATATCATGATTTTTGCTTCTGTTACACTATTTATCCTTTTTCTTATTTTAAACTCCAGTAATTTTCAAACTATTTGTGTCATTAAGCATATAGAGCAATCAACAATGATCTCTGAGTAGAAAATCGGGTTGCATTCACTTTGAATTCAAACCTTCATGTTTAAGGAAGCGGAAGTAAGAGAGTGGCAAGTATAAATTCAGACGCAGTATTCCTTCTCAGTTAATATGTAGCTAGCTAAAAGGCAAGAAAAAGAGAAAACAAATAAAAGAATGAAGTGAAAATGAGTTCATCTATAATAATGCTTAATAATTACCGAATGGAAAGAAGGCATCACTAGCCAAAGATGCACCCTTGACCTCCTCTCCTGCTTTCTTCAATGCTATTCTTAAACTCTCCCGACGATTCGGCTGTCCACTTCCCATACCCAACATACAGTTATTCTGTCCAAATTCCAACAATTACATGTCTCAAGGATTTTCTTTAGTATGAGGAAAATGATGAAGGGGTAAGGTGACTGAAAAAAGACTACCTTTGCTAGTACAATTGCATTGCTCTTGACATGTTTGACACACAACCATGCAAACTCTGCATCACTGAGCTCACTTTCTTGTGGAGACTTCTTAGACACAACATTAAATTGGATATCTTGAGGAGTTAAATCGTCTGAGTCCTGGGCTAACCACCCACCACCAACCTGTCTCAGTGAAAGTTTTCCTTTCTCATTTTTGCTTGCCTCAAGGATCCTCAGAGTCTTTGATTTTCCACGAAGTATCTCAAGACCTTTCTTTGAATACTTGGGTGCAACCACAATCTCATAAAACATCCGGGTTTCACCATCTGTTGGGCTTCTAAACTCTCGGATTTCTTTAGCAAGAGCCTACAATCAAAGAAAAATATGAGCTACAAAGTGAAACAGCAAAACAGGTAATAATACAATGACAAATAACCACTTTGGTGCATAAACCTTTCTGGACTAAAGCAAGTTGCATTCAAGTTATCCCATTTGCACGAACAACTTATTTTCATTTCTTCATTCCACATAGATTTTGCCCTTGGTATCAGCACGCAAGTGGTACAAGTTAGTGGTGGGTTGAGGTACATCTTAGGTTGTTTTTTTTTTTTTTTCTTTTTTCAATTTAGTGTGGTAGAAAAGAGGGGCAAGAATCATGTACCTAATCCAGTTCCACAAGCTTAGTGAACCAATATTTTGGGGAATCCATACCAAAAACTAAATCACATATCATCTATATACTTTACATCAAACCCTGAAATCTCAAACTCACCTCATCAACCTCTATGTTGAAAGCTACAATGCCACCAAATGCACTCACTGGATCTGCTTTGACAGCAAGCCTGTATGCTTCAAGTATGTCATCACGTGATGCTACACCGCAAGGATTTGTATGCTTTACAACAACACAGGTAGGACCCCTGAACTCTGACACACAATTCCAAGCCGCATCAGCATCTAAATAGTTATTATATGACATCTCCTGCAGGCAAAAATTAAAGTTTGAAAGAACATGAGATAAGAACATGTGTATTGCATAGCATAGAACGAAGGGCCATCTCTGAACATTAAATGTGACCTTTATAGCTGTCAATCAGAGGATACTAAAAGCACTCAAATCATTAAACGCAAGGTATATCCAGCAAAAAGGAGTCCCCATAGAATTATTATATGACAAACATAGAAAGAAAGAAAGGAACCCTACAACAGAGTACAAGAAGTCCAATCAATCAGACAATTCAGAGAAAAGTTCAACAAGACACAATTACAAACCATACAACCCTGCTGGAGAGCACACTGCATCAAACAAAGAGTTCCTATTTCCACAATCTAAAAGCATAGCCCGAAACGTGCTCCTCCGAAATTCTGATTTGACCAATGCCCATTCAGAAGTCCAGACTGAACCTTTTCCATAAACAGTCTAGCCTCCCTTCACATTATCAAAATCTCCACCAAAACTACCAAAAAATAGCCACCACCAGTATTTATACCTCTGTTCTTACCTCCAAACACTCCATAACACTTTAACCTCTCACACAGCAAGATTCACAAGTGGGTTATCCCGCAGCACTTCATCAGTTTGAATGTATTGTTGTGTGCAGAAGAACAGCAATTGAAATTAATGTGCTTTTTTATTGTCACTATAAGAGCAGAATCAGCAGATGCACTGCAGGAGGCAAGACCATGGTCTAGCCTCTCAATTAACCCAAAATCTATGCACCCCATGGTTTTTGCCTGATCAAAAGCATGGTCGACTAACTCAAATGGCAGCTTTTGCCTCTTCGTCTGGTCATCTAATACAGTGGGCCCGCTTAACTAAAGCCGTTAAAACGCTGTATTTTGTCCATCAGTTATCTCACATTCCAGATTTGACCCTATACATTACTTTGTTTCTTTCTCTTTCTTCTTCGTATTTTTAATATTTTTAGGTTCTTCATCTTGTTCAGCAAAGATTAAGGGTGAAAGTGGCTGAGAGTTGTCTTGGAAAGAACTAGAAGAAGGAAGTAGAAAAGAAAGAAAGAAAGGTAATCAAAACAGAACTGATTCTCTGAATTGAGAATCTGGGTTTTATAATTTGGAACATAGCTTCAAATTTGGGATCTGGGTTTTCTGAAACAGAGCCATGAGCGACAGAGCTTTAGATTGGCTCACTACAAGGATTAGATCATTGCCATTGATGAAAGAAAAAAAAATGAAATAAAAGAAATATAAGGTATCTGCACGAGTAGGATGGAAGTTCAGAAGTAGTCAAAAACAGAGAAACAAAGGAAAAAGAAAGAGAGGGCAAACCTGACAGCAAAAATATTGTACCCTACGCAAGGGGGTCGAGACTAAAACTCTTAGCCTTTTCCGGTGCATAAAAATCAAAAGGCTAAGGCAAATAAGGAGGCAAACCCTCTCCTTTTTCCCCTGCCATTTGACTGTAGCGGTGCATTTGCTCTAACAATATATGCTGTAAACACAAATTTGCATAACAGCAGACAACACGAGCTAGAATAACTAATCAGTGTGCTTTTCATACCCAAATATTCCAATTTGGATCAAACATTCATTATAAAACTCAGGTTTTGCCTTGTCATTTTTTTCTAAATTTATGATTTATCCTAAAAATAAAGATACAATATATCACTGCCAAAGCTTTAACTAAAGTGGAATGAAATTGGTACTGCATGATGTCTTTGTTACCTTCCCATGATGTTGTATAGCAGTTGCAATGCCACCAGCATTAACCTCAGAAAGACTCTTGTCAACATAAAATGCAGCCTTTTGATGAGGATTTTCACCATAGCGAAGGGGACTTTTGAGCGAAAGAGGAACTGTTAAGCTTGGGGGGAATTTATCTTCAGAAAATCAAAGAAAAATGTCAATTATGTGGACAATGACAACAGAAGTCACAGAAAAACAAATTGAGTGTGTTACTACAGAGAGTATGTGTTCATAACTATCACTCTCACACTCCCTCCCTACCTAACTCATTCGTTTATATTTATCATCAGATTTTGATTCAAGAGATTAGAGAAATCTCCCAATTCTCTCTGCACAGTTTTTGATTCAACAGAATACTCAGAATTTTGTTTTTACAAATATCAGTTGATTTGGTGTTCATGTATATTGATAATGAATTGGCATGTGCCACATGTCAATTCTGATTTCGTTTTCTACTTAATTAGATTAAATCATAAATATTTTAAATGGTATAAGTCACTCAAACAAGTACCTTCGCTAGTCTGCCTCCAAAGCCACTCTGAAACAGCAGAATCATAAGAAGCAACATGTTGGAAAGCCTTCCACGCAAGCTTTCTTCGGAATTGTTGATCATCCTTGTCCACTTTAAGATATTCTAAAAGTGTAGGATAGTCTTCTGAATCAACAACCACCAGGACATCTTTGTGATTCTGTTTGACAAGAATATTTCAAGTATATATCATATAAAGAAATCAGAAAAACAACTTTACTGTTACTCTAGTAATATTGAGAAGTACTATTAGAGCAAAGCTTAGTGTGTATGTGCCATGTAGAAAGAAACTTATGATTTATTAACTTATACAACCAACAATAGGCTATCATCACCATTCAAATAAACTACCTTTGCAGCAGCTCTAATCATGGCAGGACCACCAATGTCTATATTTTCGATTCCATCCTCAAATTCTATTCCTCCAGTTGAAGTAACTTTATCATAAAAGGGATATAGATTCACCACAACCACATCAAATATACCTGTTTAAAAATGTTGTTGCAAAACAAACTATCAAATGAATTCACATAACAAAGATAGTTTATTGCAGGCATGATTACAAAAAAACTCACCAATTCCGTGATTACTAAGAGCTTCCATGTGATGCTTTTGGTCTCTTCTAGCAAGAATACCACCATGAATGTTGGGGTGTAAAGTTTTAACACGACCATCGAGCTTCAATACAGATTTAAACAGATTATAAGGCAAAACGATGATGCAGATAACACCTCACTTATGTATCTTTCATAGAAAGAGAAAAGTACAAGCTTACCATCTCCGGGAAGCAAGTAAGTTCTTCAACTTTAGTGACAGACACCCCGGCACTTTCCAAAGCAGATGCAGTTCCTCCCGTGGAAACAATTTTATATCTACAGTGTCCAAAAAAATGTAGAAAAGGTTATCATGACAAACATACTACTTCCCATATTTGAAACAGTTGAAGTTGTAATTCCAGGATGGCAAACAAAAGACAATGACGTGATATGAACTTCCCAATGAGGGAGAAACCAGGAGGGGCCAACTTAAATATTGATGAAAAATATACAAAAACTATGCTCAGGTCAAATGGAGAAGCAGAGACTAGAGACCATTGAAACCAAATTAGGGAGATCATAAAGAGATTAAAGAAAGGCGATCATCACAAAGAAGATAATGCAATGCAGAAAGCTTAGAGACCAACAAGAAGTTAGTCTAGAGAGACCAAAGCCTTAAAACACAAAAGGTCCCCTCTCCAAGATCAACATGACCAGGGAGTTATCAATATGTCATAACACAGACACAGACCAACAGATATTCTCAATTCTTTTAAGCTCCTATCCATCAGCATTATGTAGTATTGGCATTTCAACTGCGCTACTTGATCTCACTGTAGTGTTGTCCCATGATAGATATTGTTACATAACAAGGAAGTCTATAAAGTTACTTATCCTTACATAACTAGTGCAGAATATTAATAATTTGGTGAAAAAAAGAGAGTAGGCTTCTGAATTTTACCCCAAGCTCTGAAGCCCATTCCCTAGGAAGGCAAGATTGTTTTTGTCTGACAAGGATATCAGAGCCTGCCTATCACCTACAACAAAGAAGAAAGCAAGCAAGTTTAATTAATCAGGGCATGAGAAAATAATAATGAATAAAGTTGTTTTTGAAACGAATGAAACCTGAGGCTGAGGCTGAGGTTGAGAATTGAGCCTCTTGGGCAGCCATGGCCTTAAGTGGTCTACAACTGGTGTGCAGCCCAGAGGAGTTCCTGAGTGAACAAGGCTGTACAACACAAAGATAGAGATGTATCAATATATATATATATATATATAGAGAGAGAGAGAGAGAGAGAGAGAATGATATGACAAGAAGGAGAAAAGTGTACCGAGAAAGAAGACGAAGAATGAGTAATCAGAAGATTGGTGGAGAAGAGCAGGAAAAGACTGGTGTTGGGTGTCGTGCTGGCAGGAGGGGCAGCAGACAAATGAAGCAGCATATCTCTCGCCTGCAGTGGCGGATCCAGGACAAAAATCTCACATGGGCTAAATGCAACGCACAAAAAATTTTAATCAACAGTGCGAGAAATTTTGGTTCATTAAAAAAGAACACACATACATACGGGGACGTAGCAAGTCTTACCCTCAAACGCATTTACATGAACAAAAATTAGACACAATACAATACAAGAAACACAATTAAAAAATAACTAAATTGTACTCTATTCCAATTAAAATTTCCAGCAATTCAGCAATTCATTACTTAACAAGACAACAATTCAATTGAATAAGCATACTAGCAGACTAGTTCATTCAATTGACTTCAAATTCTATTTTTTTTTCGATTTCATACTTCAAATTCAAATTCTATACCCCAGAACAGTGAGAACACAAATACAAAATTACACAAAGTGACAAAACTAATTGGGTAAGAATTAAGAAATAAGAATACACACCTGGTCTCAGACTCTCAGTGGTCTGGTCGTCTGGGGAAGTGAACGGGGACTCGGGGACTTGGGGAGACAGGGAGACAGCAACGGCAAGCAGACGAAACCGAGCAGGCTACGGTGATGGGTGAGGAGACGAGCCGACGACAGCGTCACGATGAGGAGACGAGCGACGGTGAGCAGACTGCAGACAAGTGATAGAGGTTTAAGGTGAGGTGAGGTGAGATCTATGTTGCACGGAAACGGAAACGAGTTTCGATTTCCGATACGATCCGATACGTGAAAACATGAAAATCAAATATAGTCCGATACGAAACGTGAAGGAAACATCAAAATTAAAATAAATATAATATTTATTATAATAAATATAATTGAAAAAATAACATCAAAAAATAGTTTCTTAATAAAAAACATCAATCTAAATCAACTTCCACTTCCACGTGCTCTAACAGGAGGTGTCCCTCTTGGCATAGTGTTCCTAAATCAACAAGGTAATCAAACTATGTCAATACACAGACCAAATTAAGGTAAAGTCATGCATATTAAGGTAATCAAAGCATTCAGAATTTCGATTTTGCATTTACAAACCTAGAACAATTCTCAGACACAAACAACAAAGCACAGCAGCAATATTCCGAGACAAACAAAAACATACCAAAACATCAAACAAGTTTAGTCCTTCTTGCCACTAGAATATATGAGCAAATAGAGCAGAGCAGCTATGTATGCACACCAGCAAATAAGAATAGTTGTTAGTTCTCTCTATATCAATGGCTAAATCTGATGAAAAGAACACCTAGATGAAAAGAACACCTAAATGGCTAAATCTGTATCAATGTGTTGCTTGGAGAAGAGACTAGGAAATGAGGCTCATCTATTCTGAACTATATAAACTAGCACCAGATTGATTGAGTTGAATTCAGGAGTCTTCTTTCTATTCAAAAAACGCTTTAATGCATTTGGCTACAGCCCCTTTAGGTAAGTGCTGAAAACGCTTCAACCCACAACCATAAACACAATTCAGGCAGAACACACAATGCAATTTTGTAACAAAAATACACAGTCGCAAATGATTAACTAAATGAAATTTCTTCCACAAATGAATACCAAAATAACCTCCTCTACATAGCACTAAGAGAATGCAGATATGCTCAGAGGCAGCAAAAGGATTTTTGGTACATAAATTGGAAACTGTAGTAACACAAATTGCTACAAAGAGATGATATCATCTGATTCGACTGTATATAGCTGAACTGATTCAGTACTAAGTACTAACCCACTCTATGATACCATAAACAAGTGGAAACTAGAACAAGAGCACCCCACATCATACACACAGAATCTACTGTTAAACAATATGTCACATCCAAACGATTAAGCCGAAATCACAACAACAAGAAGCAAGTAGTCAATTATAAAATGCATTTCCGATATCCCCCAAAACAAAGCCAGTACCTTGAGCAGCATATCCACACTCATAACCTCCTCTACATAGCAAAATTTTAGTAACATTCGTGCACATCACAAGCCAAGGTAAACTTATTGAGAATCCAAAGCTAACACTTCCAGTGGGAGTTACATAATATTTTTAAACAACCCAAAGGGAAGACATTGTCTGAAACATATCTTCGACATTGTCAGATTAAATAAGAAAAAACTTACTGAATCGCAAACGAGTCCACCAACTTTGATGCACTATGAACTATGAACTATGAAGTCTCGTTAAGTCTCGTCAAATCCAACCTGCAAGTTCATTTTGTTTGGTCATTCAGAAACAAAAAAGACCAAACCCCAAATAGAACTATCAATACCATGAAAACAGAAGCATGACAAAAGTGAAACCTGTCGAAATTCGGTCTGAAAACAGAGGAAGGAGAGAAGGCAGAGGCGAAACCCAAAATTGATGCTGAAGAAGGCTCTGCAGTGGAGGAAAAGGTGAACGAAGCCTTCGAGATGCTGAAGAAGGCTCTGCAGAGTGATTCAATTTTGCAGTCCAAAATCTGCAGAGTGAGCTAATCCCTTGCTACAACATCAGAGGAGACGAAGAGGAGAGTGCAAAATATCAAATTTGCCCCCACGTTTCCAGGATAATTACTTCACCGCGTTTCCACCGAAGGAGAAACGCGTTTCGGTCGCGTTTCCAAATACTGCTTTTTTGGAAACGCGTTTCCGTGCGTTTCGTTTCCGAAACGTTTCAGAAACGGGAAACACGACTGTTTTTGCGTTTCTGTGCAATGTAGGGTGAGATGATTCGACTTTGGATCTGAGGACTGACCTAGGCTCGTATCAGTCGTCTGGCTGGAGGCTGGACTGATGCAGCGACGTCGTATACTCTCATGGCTATTTTTTTTTTTTATATTGGGTCTGATAGAATTTTGGGCCCAAGGATCTCACCTAGGTTCCTGTTATGATATTTGGTCATTTAGTCATGCACTTGGCACGTGCTTAACTAAATTGGTCTATATGTAGCCACCGAACCTTATTTTCTCTTTGTCAATGAAAATCTGAATATTTTACTTTCTTTTATTTTCATTTCCTTCTGCATTTCTCTTCAGTTAGGGCTAATACCCTAACAATTGGTATCCAGAGCCAATCGATCATGGTTGTGCTTTTGGGAGCTGGACAATCGGCGTCTCCGCCTTTCGACGTTGAGCCTTTTGTGTCCGACGAGCTTGCTCACCTTGAGCACAAGCTTCAGCATCATCGGGAGGGCACGATGCAATTCCTGAGGATGAGGGGAGCTGGTAATCCACCACCACGCTCATCAGCACCACCTCGTCCACCAGATCCAACTGATTTAAGGAGGAGACTCTTAATCGAGAAAGAAGAGACGCTACGAATGGTAAGGGAGAAGGAATCTGAGTTTCGACTTGAATTGGACAAGACTCTGGCGTTGTTCAAGTGCGAGATGGATAAGGTGATGCAAAATGTGTTGGATCAATTTCGATTGGGACGAACCTCTCAGTTGACACCACCACCAAACCCGGCGCAACCACCAAAGGAGCATTCGTCAACTCCACTTTCTGATTCCGAAACCGCAATTCCCATCGTTCACTCTCATTTATGGAAGGCTCGCTGCAAGGAAGTCGCTCGCACAACAATGGGGGCCACTGGAGGAGTGAAGAAACCGCACATTTCCAGGCTGGGAGCATCCACGCTCCACAAGACTAGCAAATACCGGAAGCTCAATTTTCGGAGTTTAGCTGCATCTCTTCTGTTCGACGATGCCATCTCGGCTCAGTCAAACCACAACCCTACATCTTTTAGGGTGGTAAGTGATACCGGCACAAGTGTTCCTAATCTCAATTTTGTGAGTATTGATTGTGATGGCATAGATTCTGTGTTTGTTGCAAAATTGAATGGGAGTGATGAGAGTTTAGAAATTGGGAAGGAAGAGAGTTCTGATAAGAGGGCTCAGGTATATAGTGGAGATGTGAAAGAGCTTAGTGAATTTGAAGGTGTTAGTGTTCAGCAAGATGGTCTGCAAGGACCAAATTTGGGTGAAAATGGGAGAAAATGTCATGCACTCCACCTGCTTGATGAAATGCAGTATTCAGATGGGTTGTGTAATGTAGGAAAGCACATTGTTGGCTATATGGGAATTCGAGACAAAGGTGGGGGTCTCGCTACTCATTGTTTAATTGTTGATGAGTACTTTGAATTTCCTGACAACAAAACTACTACTGCTCATTTGGACTGCAAGCTTTTTGTGGTTTCTAAACACCTATGTTCAAAGTATAAAATGGCTAGAGCACTTGCGCCGAGCGAAGCTTTCACAGGTGTTCATGGAATTGTGGAGCTTGACAAAGTTGTAGTGACAATGAAAAAGGGTGAGATAGCTCTGGTGATTATATTTTCCGAGAATGCAGTGGGTGCGCTAGAGGCCCAGCCGAAGTGGATAATGGTACCTCCTAACTCAACTCTCTGTTATGCGTCTGAGCTGGTATCTGTAATTGTTGTCAAGGACCAGAAAATTGAGGTGGATGGTACGGAGCATGAAGAAAGTAATTCACACACTATTAATATCAAGGTTGGTTTTGATGATAGGAGGACTTTTTACTCTGCCTGTATTGGTGTTCAAGTGCATGTCGAGGATGTCACTACAATTGCAAGTATTTGTTTTGATTTAAAGGATGGTGCAAAGATATACAAGAAGTTGATTATGATGGCAGGGATTGCATATGAGTTTGAGAAGAATTTTGCTACTATACAAGAAGTTATTGTTGCCTCTAGGAATATCAATTTGCTGGCAGCTTGTGTCAAGTCTGATGATATGAAAAGTGGCTGTCAATTGTGGGATAACATCTCTGTCATCTCATGCTCAAGGGTGACTTCGTGGAATCCCGTGCGCTCTTGCTATTTCCAGAATGAAAACCACATGGAGGTACACAATGCATTGGAAGCTGAGATTTCAGATATCGGAAATGGTTTTCCACTTGTCCTTGCACCTGATATACAAGACAATAAAGGAGAAGGTGGGTTTATTGTAAACAACCAAGATGTGAGAGCTGCTGTTGGTGTACTTGATGATGGACTGATGATTATGGAAGCTGATATTGCTGATGAGGACAAGAAACTTAGTATTTCCTTTTTCTGGAATATGTGTGTTTATTTGCTGCTACCTGTTTTGGTTAAACAACCAACATTAGCTGCAAGTGTAACTGAAAGCTTGGCATATCATATTAATCATCAGATGGAGGACAAAACTGTTGTACATGCCTTGTTGTATGAAGAGGGATTCAATATTGAGTTCTTTGAGAAACCAAAAGACATAACACTTGAAGTGTTGATAGAATCTTTGCAGACTCATGATGATTGTGTGGCTGTTTTGGAAGGCCTGAAGGATAAAAGCATTGATAGTGAGCTTGTTGGTGTTATAAGGGACTCATGGATTTTGAAGCCAAAGTCTGTTTCTGTCACTTGGGATTGGAGTAGGTTGTTAAAGAAGACTTAAAAGCTGAAATCATAGTTGTATTGTGCAAAGATGCCGAAGGTTTGAGTTTGACAGCAAGTGCAATAGTCTCATCATATTTCTATGGGCAGACTACAACATTTATGATCACTTTTGAGTGTAAGCTAGTTTGCAAGTGCTTGTTTCAGGTAGCGCAATCTGTTCCGTCTACAATATCTTTCAAGGGTCTTGGGGAGGCTGCAACAGCGGCAGCAAAGACTGCTAAAGTGAGAGATATTGCTATTGTGATTGCTGGGATAATACCTGGGAATATTACATTCGACAGTGGAGGCTACAACATCATGACAGGGTCTAGCTGTTCAATTGAACTAATGAAATTTGATATGGGAAGTGCAGCAGCTACATTAAGTGCATCAAAAGCCATTGTTCAAACCAAACCTTTTGGTGTAGAGTTTTATTTCATTGTTGCAGCTTGTGAGAAATGTGATAAGTGGAACAGGTATGAGGTCTGGAGTTGGTTGAACTCCAAGATTCTGGAATGGTGCTTCTCATATGTTGTGTGCACTGTCTTCCATAATTGAAGTTGTGGACAACCTTCAGTATGTTGGACTTTGATTCTGAATGAAACTTGAGGTCAAGTTTTGACAGGGGGGATGGATTGTTATGATATTTGGTCATTTAGTCATGCACTTGGCATGTGCTTAGCTAAATTGGTCTATATGTAGCCACCGAACCTTATTTTCTCTTTGTCAATGAAAATCTGAATATTTTACTTTCTTTTATTTTCATTTCCTTCTACATTTCTCTTCAGTTAGGGCTAATACCCTAACAGTTCCAGCCCATGCAAGCCTTGGGCTGGATCCACCACTGCTCGCCTGGTCTGCTCTGCTCTGGTCTTGAGTTTGATTAAGAAGAAGCTCGGCTTCTTAGCCTCCGGAAGTACATGTGTTGTTCGGCAATGAGATGAGTATTAGGTTTGTTTGGGGATCCAGGCCCGGAAGAGTTATTAGGCCCACAGCTTCAGTAGCCCAATTCAAAATGCCGCAAAAACAATAATTCCTATGAGATTACTTTACAAAAAAAAAAATTAAAAAAATCCTATGAGAACCAACAAATTAATTGTGGAATGGAACTTGTCAAATTTATAATGTCAGCTCAAGAATGGAACTTGGTATGTATGCATATTCACTTTGAAACCACTCTAGAGTAGCTAGTTTTCTTCTGTCCCTCAAACTCTCCCGCATTTGCAATCATGGTTTTCTTCTTCTCAAGTTCTCTCTTTCTTCAAAATGTTCCACTCCACTCTTTTCGATCAATGCGACAGGCTTGATCGCGAGATGAAATCTTTGTAGATAGATATGTAGTGGCAAGATGGCAACGTTGACGTATATAAGAGGTGAAGTGAGAATTGCATTTTATGCTGCCACTGGAATTGCAGATATCCTCCTCCACATTGTATGATAAATCGTGATCCACTTTGTGGTTGAAGCTTTTACTTTATACTGTTTGGGTTAGCATGCAAATGATTTGCTATGAATGGGAATGATAGATTATTAATTTTCATGGTCTCAATTTTTTGCTTTTGCAGGGTCACGACTTAAACAAAAGCACAAAGACTGCACAAATATAGAGGTAAGGTATGCTTATGCAGTTTTCCATATCGTAGATTTGATATCTGAACTCCAGGTCTAACTCTTTTTTTCCTTCTTTTTCTGAAAGTCTTGAAGATTTGGAAGTCATAAGGGGTTCTAACCGGCCAAGTGAGTAGATATTTTATTATGTTTGGTTTCTTGCACAAGTTGCCGGAATAATGTCTTGATGTTTTTGTATGTGTTTTATGTTTCTGCTGTTTTCTGTTCTTTCAGATTCAGACGGTTTTCAATAGAAGTTGTATTTATTTCTTTATTTATGTTTTCCGTTTTCATCATGCGATTATAATTAGTTGGATACATAGACTTACATTAACGTAAAGTAAAGTCCAGAAGTGCAGAGGATAAAGACGTGGCTGAAGGCATTATCTCTCTCGCCCTGTATGTGTTTGCTTCTCAAATATGGAAATTGCGATCTGAATATTATAACTGATTCAATGTCAATAAACAGAAGTACGTGGAGTATATGGATGATGCACGTCTTGGAAACTAAATAGATTGTTCTTTGATTCTCACATTAACATATAGGGCCATATAGTGTACGTGGAAGTGTACAATTTTCTAAAAGATTTTAGGATTTGTGATCTTACTGTTTTTTTCCTTCCTAACTTTGCAGGTATTTCTTAGAGGCGCAAGAGACTAGCTGCCCAAAATGAGGTATGCATTATTATGATCGTCTTAGTTCTAAGAGGATTGCTGCAACTATTTTAAAAGGGTTTCAGTACTAGAGCTATTTTAAAAGGGTTTTAATAGAGATTTCTGATGGGATTCCTTGATCAATTACAGGAGACAAATACACGTTCTGTTGTTGGTTAGCTTACTCAGGTCGAGATCTTAGATGGTTACTTTTTTTCTTAATTCAAGTTCAAAGTTGATGGTTCACGTACAATTGATGGATTTAGCCAAGGTTTGATTTGAAAGTGAAATTTTGTCTTCACACATTTTGCTGCATGTGTAGACATGAAGTCCTCCTTTTTCTTTTTCATGGTGTTACTGTAAGATGCTTGAATCCTATGGTTGAGAGGTTGATTTCATTAGCAGTTAACAAGGTTTCATTTCTTCATATATACAGTAGAAGTTGACACTATTTTTTATACAGTTGATAATGTCAAATGAGGCTCACTGCTCAATTTTGTGATTTCCCAATTTCATTTTCACATGTTTTGACCATTCAGTTTGTCCGAAATAGAATACAATCAAGACAAACATTTACCGTAAGTACAACTCAAAACAAAAAATAATAGTACGCACGCGTCACGCATAGCTCTTTCGCATGCTAGCATAAATACTAGGGTATAAACACACGCACGAGTGTGGCCTTTTCGCGCACGTATAGAGAGAAAATTCATACGTCTTTCAAAATCACATGTGTTTGGAAGAATGACCTGCAACCGAATACGATTTTAATATACTGATGAAGTTCCTCAATTTATTTCTATTTTCTGTATTGGGAGCTTGACGTACTACCATAATTATATGGTTCAGTAAAAAAAAAGACAAAAAGTGACTTTTTTTTTAATGCTTAGCATATCATAAAGTTTTCTATCTATGATTTTCTCTATATTGTATTATTAGAGCTCTGTTAAATTAGGCTTTATTAAGTGAGCACACTTATTGTACATTTGAGTATGACCAAAAGAAAATGATCATATATCAAAATAGAATAATTAGCCTTTCAAGAGACATGCCAGTCTTCACAATTTGAAAGCGATAATTTACAAGCATGAGCGCACTTGCGTGTAGGAAGACTAGATGTTGATCAAATACCCAAACACTAGGCTATATTAAGTGAGCATACTTATTATTGTCTGTTTTCATAAAGGATTGACGGAAAAGGATTACAACTCAAAATAGAATAATTAGTCGTTCACGAGACATGTCAATCTACAAACTTCAAAAACGATATTTGACACGCTTGAGCGCGGCCCTTCTGTAGGTTCTTATCAAGTCACGTGTAAGTTTTGGTAGATACCACTATATTAGCTCAGGGTACTTCATGACGAAAAAAAACATATGCACGCGTGAGTGCAGACCTTCCGCGTGCAGGAAGGCTAGTAAAATTTAGAAAGGAATTTGTTTTTCAAATTATCCTCGAGGAAAATTATTGATGACCCGGACCACCACGTCGTATTTGGTTCATTCTAATACTATTGGTCTAAACTTTTTTATCTTATTTCTGATTGATCTATTTATTTACCTCTATTTTTTTTTCTCATCTTTATTGATCCCCATAGAAAATTGAGTTACGTGGTGTACCGGTACCAGGGAATAATTACTCTACTCTGAAAGTTAGATCGGTGAATAATTGGTATAGGTGAGGTGGGACAGGGAAGAAAATGTTATATGGTCGTCAGCTTGTCCTTCTCTTGGCTAGTGCAACCGAACCACTCTTTCTTTTTTCTTTTTTTCTTTTTTTTTTCTTGTTATTCTTCCGAAAAAAAGTAGTTGTTGAGTCTTTCCCCAAGAGTGGGCCCCACTCGACACCTGAACGCAAAAACCCATTTGTGGTGGTATGGTGAGCCACGTCACCCCATCCCATGATTGTCTGTTTGTCGGAAAAGTCACTACAGTGCGTCCTAGGACGGAAGGAGCCCGCCCTCCACATACCTCAAACCCAACCAACCTCCATATAAACTCGACCCTTCATCCCATCTCAAACACACTCTCAACACTAACAAGGGTATATGCTTCCTTAATACACATTTTTCTCAATCTACACTAGCTTCTATCTGCTGCGTTTGTTATACTAATGTATTACAACTGAAGTTTGATCACACATTCTTCTTCTGCTACTTCAGCACGTATAGGTACGCACTGAATATAAAAAATATACATATATGAATATGTGAAATAGTGGAAGAGTGTGTCATCATTTTGATTATTTAAAGCCTATTTTGGCTTTATATTCAGTGGTGTCTGTTTAAAGTTGAGTTGTGGGATTCTCTCACTGTGAAATGCTGCCCATCTCTTTGCTAGTCTCATTCAGTGTATAGATGCAGCTACTAGAACTTACCTTTATGTGACAGAGCCTCAAAGTCTTTTTTCATGATTGCCTAGTTCTCATCCCCAACTCAAGGAACATGAAAACAAGTGTTGTTGTATCGAAAAATTAATCGTTAGTGAACATTTTTTCTCCAGGTAGGATTCACGAAAGTGAATTTTTATGTATGAAATTTAAGACATCACTACTCTTCAAGAGTCGTTCTATACTAAACGTCTTAAAAAAGGTACTATGAAATTTGTCAACTGAGTTGCAAATTAGCTAGAACTAGTTCTAAGAAAACTTTTACTCGATCAAAACATGGCACGTTAGGGTGATTTTTATTTTGGACAAAGGTTGCTTAAGATTAGGTGATGACAGTTAGTTACTTACCCCTGTGAGAGAGCGAGTCCTAGGGACTTGTTTTAGCTTTCCCCTCTTCACCTGCCTATTTTTAAGTTGTTTTATTTCCATTTTATTTTAGCCTATACAAATACCAATCAAAATCCTCCAAAAGCTCTGAGAGCTCACACCAATTAATCCAAAGAGATATGGAAGATGACAACCATGGAAATAATAGGCTAAATGGTCCAAATGGAGGAAGCCCTGAAAACCCATGTTTAAACAACAGCACTCCTGCTAGTAGCTGCAACTCCAACATTAATATTCACCACAATCATAATCACAATAACAATCACAATCATCACCACCACAGCAGCAATAAAGAACAAGACAGGTTTCTTCCCATTGCCAATGTAGGTCGTATTATGAAGAAAGTGATTCCCGGCAATGGAAAAATCTCCAAAGACGCAAAAGAGACTGTCCAAGAATGTGTGTCTGAGTTCATTAGCTTTGTCACCGGAGAAGCCTCGGATAAATGTCAAAGGGAAAAGAGGAAAACCATCAACGGCGAAGACATCATATGGGCTATCACAACACTAGGGTTTGAGGAATACGTGCACCCTCTAAAATTGTACCTCCAAAAATATAGAGAGCTTGAAGGGGAGAAGCTAAATGTTCCAAAGCAACAAAGATTGGAGCAAAGGCTTCAGCAACAGCAACAACAGCAACAAGTAGTACAACAAGAACAAGAGCAACAAAGTATACCTAATTCGTATACTGTATATTCTTCGACGAGTCTCATGTCTCAACCGACTTCTTTCATTACTCATCATCATCATCATGATCCGGCATTTTCCTTGCCTTTCTCCCCAACCTCAATTCAGAAACAGTTACAGCCACAAGATCAGATTGATTCAGTGGGGCATTGGTAAATTAAGAAGAAAAGACTAATGTAAACATGCAGATGATTTCTTTTCCTCTCCTCTTTTTGTATTCTGGACTTGTATTATGCTATACAATATTTGTAATTTAATGTTAATATATGCATACATGGTTCGATCTTTGATTATCTGGTTCTCAACAGGACGTGCATTTGTAAAGAATTGTATGTGTAGTAGCATACATATAATCCATGCATGTGAGCATGTCCATGAATGCATGTGAGTAGAATGTGATAATTGAGATTAAGCATTTTGCACTGGACAACGTTCATTTTATATATATAGAACTTTGTTCTTCTCCAACTTAGGCAGCGAGCATGGTCATTGCGTTTTAGTGTTTCACAAGATGTTCATTTTTTGTCTTATATAATTTTTTGTCCAAGTAGAAATCCACACATGATGGAAATAGTTCTTGTGTAGGATTTTTCTGATTGTCTCTAACTAATCTCTTATGCGTGTTTTTCGATCCATTAAAGCTTGGCTTCAGTTTCTTGCTCCTCATGCTCCTGGTGACTGTAGTGGTATCTTAGATGCCCAATTGCTTGTTAAAATGGGGGTGACACCCTCAAGAGCCCAAAAAAGAATCCGGTTAGTTTTGTGGCATCCTCCTTTGTCTCCATGGATTAAGCTTAATACTGATGGTCTTGCTAAAGGGAATCCCGGGCCGGCAACTTGTGGGGGTGTTTTTCGAGACTATCAAGGTCATTTCATTGGCGGATTTAGCACTCCCATAGGACACCATAATGATTTTTTCTCTGAGCTTTTGGCTGTTATTATTGGGATAGAATTGGCATTTCAGCTCGGCTGGCAACATGTTTGGCTTGAGTGTGACTCTACGAGTGTGGTTGAATGCTTCTCTAAGTCGTCATTTGTCCCTCCGTGGCAATTACGCACATTGTGGTATAACTGTGTTGCTAGAACTCGTTCAATGTCTTTCTTTTGTTCTCATGTCCTTCGTGAAGGAAACATTGTTGCCGATAGACTCGTCAATTTAGGTATGTCCTCTTCATCTTGGATTTGGCATGCTTCTCCTCCTGCTGAAATTATTCATTTTCTTCGTATGGATTTCCTGGGATTTCCTTACATTCGTCATGGTTAATTGTTGGTCTATTTTTCGTCGATGTGGCGTCATGTTGCCTAGGACGGAACTTTCAAGTCTTAATTTGTGGTGTTTGATCTTTATGGTTAATGTGATTAAGGAGTTTCAACTGCAGAGGTATAAGGTTGAGAATAATACAACAGGGGATCATGTACATGAACGAGGCAATGATGATGTTGGTGCCAATGTATTTTTATCATGTACTTTCTCTCTCGGCTTTCTACTGTTCTAGTTTTCAATGTTTTGTAGCAAGTCTCTAAGCTTTGTATAAGTTCTTTTCAAGGCTTGGTTTGATGTAGTCACCAGCCTTATTGTACTTTTTTTTTATCTTATCAATAAATTTTCGGGTTAGGACGATGTTAGTCCTATACCCGCTTACAACAAAAAAAAAAAAAACTACCGTAATTCCATACTCAACTTATTTGTACACTGTTCGCATTAGCTACGCTGGGCATATCGAGCTATTGGTTTCCCACCATGCATGCCATTACCTCTGTGGCTCAATCAATGGCTCAACTTGGATGGCTTCCTCCTCCCCGACCACGGCAATACGTCTAGCTTCGGAGAAAAAGAGGTCTGTGTTGGCAAGCTATACTACAACAATATGGGGCAAAGGCCACACAAGGTGTGTGGTTTTTAGAGGTGTTGCAAATCACCTTATGTGTGACATTTTCCCTCATACCCCACCAATACCTACACTAATACCCTCATTTGCCACACATAAGGTGATTTGCAACACTTCCAAATGCCACACACCTCCACACATCTTGTGTGGCCTTTGCTCTATATTGTTATAGCTATAATGAACTTCCCTTTGAACTATTCATATGTCCAAGATATGCATCGGAGGTATATACTTGCAGTTGAGTTTCTTGCTATTGCATTTTATCTCAAGTGAGTTACTTTTCCACTTTAAATTATGTTGACAATGAATATATACAAGACCATCAGCCCTACCGAAGTACTTTTTCTAGTCTTGTATAGCACCCCGTGTCATTTAATTGGTGTTTCAGGGACCCTCCTTGTATAGTCATTCTCTTCGATGTTGCAAAACCAGGTGGTTATAGCCATCTGAGCCTGGTTCTCACAAGCATGCAAAAGTGAACAAAAGGAAAAGAGGGGTGGCATATTCATTCTAAACTAACTCGTATCTCATGCCAGAATATATGAAGCCCTAAACTGCCTTCCCTTTTCCTTTTTGTATTTGGTATCCCTAAACCGATAGGAAACCTAGCATGCAGTTTCTTTCTGTATATATACGGCCTTTATGATCTTCTCCTTTCACCTTAGAACAAGCACCAACAATGGATGATCTCAAAGCACTCCAAGATCTCGAGGCCCTCCAAACACCCATCAGCAACCAAACTGATGTGGCCATGAAGATAACAAAACAACTCGTTGAATCTGAATTCAAGGACAAGAACATGATCTATTCCCCTCTATCCATCTACATCGTCCTCAGCTTAATAGCCGCCCGCACAAACAATCCCCAGTTGGTTTATTTTCTTAACTCCAAGTCCATCGACGACCTCAACTCCATTGCCTTCAATCTCGTCACGTCCGTTTTGGCCGACTCAACTAGCAAAGGTGGACCATTATTGAACTTCACAAATGGTCTCTGGGTCGACGAGTCCATGCCTCTGGAGGAATCATACAAACAAGTTGTGTTGGATTCATACAAGGCGGCTCTGAACGAAGTCGATTTCAAAACCGATCCGGAACAAGTGAGAATCCAAGTGAACTCATGGGTTGAGGAACAGACCAAAGGCCGTATCCCTAAGATTCTTCCTCCTGGCTCAGTCCACAGTGCCACGAGTCTCATATTCGCAAATGCCTTGTACTTCAAAGCAACTTGGGAGGACGATTACTTCTATAAACCACGAAAGTCCAAAGACCTTAAGTTTTATCTTCTTAACGGAGACTCAGTGAAGGGAGTCCCTTTCATGTCTAGCAGTCATGAACACTCTATCGCTGTCTTTGACGACTTCAAAGTCTTGAGTCTTCAATACAGCAACTGTGCTCTGGAGGATTCTGACAATGGAACAGATAAATACGACCCTCGATCTTTCTCTATGTTGTGGCTACTTCCTGATGCAAGAGATGGGCTGCCGGCTCTGGCGGAGAGAGTTTGTTCCGAGTCCAGGTTCTTTGACCGCCATCTTAACTTTGAGAGTTTTACAAGTGTTAAGGTGAAGAAATTTTTGATTCCTAAGTTTAAGATGTCGTCCCGGTTTGAAGCTTCAAGTGTTCTGCAGAAATTAGGGCTTGGGGATGGTTGTGATTCAATCTTTCACGAATGTGTAGTAGAGGTTGATGAAAATGGCACCACAGCTGCAACTGCTACTTGTGCTGAATTGGTTTGGAGCATGGGTGAGCCCCCTAAGCCTAAAGTGATAGAAGAATTTGTGGCTGATCACCCCTTCATGTTTCTCATAAGGGAAAACCGGACGAGAACGGTGATGTTCATGGGGCAGGTGCTCAATCCTCTTGCGGGAAAATATCATTTGTGTGGAAAGATGGGGCAGGTGCTCAATCCTCTTGCGGGAAAATATCATTTGTGTGGGAAGACTTGTCATATTCTCTAAATACTCTAGTTTCAATATCTTAGATAATTTCATTGATCAATATCTAAACAAGTACTCTACTCATGAAATTATCCAACTATGAATTTGTCTTCCTAACCATCCTTGTAAAGTTATATATAGTTAATTTGTTAAGTGAAGCTCGTTACATAGCAGGCTCATCATGATATTTCTACACAATAAGGACTTGAACAAATTTACTATTTCTTAAGGAGTACGCCGATTATTTAAGAAGAAAAGTACATCACTCCAAATCGAAATGCAGTAAACTAACAAAAGAGCAACGACCTAACCACATCATTCTTCTATTTGTGTAGAGAACTATGTAATGTTTTAAAAGGTTAAGGCGTAACCGAGGCTGTTCCGAGAGAGCCTCAGCAAGGCGCTCGCCTTAAAGCAAAAGGCGTAAGCCTTACGGTTTTTTTGTTTTTGTTTTGCATAATCTCTATTAATAAAGCCAGAGAGATTTGAAAATGGTTAAATTTTTGAAGTTCCGAAAAAACCTAAGTTTTATTATTCTTCGGCTATGTGTAAACATGATTGAAGGACACTATAGTAACCTTGCTGACAAAACCCAAAACAAATAAATCCAGGGAATAGAGGATTCCGCGATAAAAAGGAAGAGGAAAAGAAGGGGAAAAAAAGAGGGAAAAGAAGAAGAACGCAGTCTCTCAACTGCTAGCCCACGATCTCCATATAGATGGAAACTGCCACATCAACGTCGGGTACAAATGGAACAGACGAAGCAAAAGAAAGAGAAAGAAAGGAAGAAGAGCAGAGCAAAATCAAATTCAAAAGGAAGAGTAAATTGAAATCGTATCGGCAAGGGTGGGAGCAATCGTTTTTACGCCGCTCGGCGATTTCGGTGGCGATTCTGGTAAGTAATTTATGGGTTCTTTTTACGTTCCATTGATTGGGGATTTGTCTTTGGGATCGGAATTTACCTTTGATTTTGTTAGAAAGCTACTCATACGGGTGGAACAAAAGCATATCGATGCGGACATGTTCATTCGCGCGTTAAGACCGGTATGCTTCTGCATTTCTTCGTTCTATTCATGTATTGTGTTTTGATTTTGATGTATTACACTTGCATAGAGGAGCTGTTTGATTTCTGTACAGGTTATTTCATTCACATCGTTGATTGGTGTAGGATTAGATGCTCTAAAACGGAATACTTGGTCATGTAGAGGCTTCCTGCAAACTAATTCAAAGATTAGGACCATATTGTTTTCAGTGCCATTGTATTAACTTATCTACCTTGAAAATGAATATTTCCCACTGTATGGATTGTTTTCCCTGATTTGTTATGGTACCAGCTAAATTGTGTCTTCATCTATATATCAGCCTTTAAAGTGATAAATTCAAGTCCATATATGCAGGAGTGAACAAAGGATAGGACAGATCCGCCACTTCTTTCACTGACCCTTAAAGGCATATACCATTGTATTTCTGAACTATATGAACTGTATCAATGGGAATTCTGTAAGCTAAGGAGAATCCGTTTTTTATGATATCAATCAGTAGTTGAGAAGTTAGTAAGAGGGAACTAACAATTGATGTCTACTATATAACTGGTGCGTTAGTAGTGGGTGACTAACTAACAATTTTTAGTTAAGAGATGAATGACTTCCTTTACTTTTGTTGTTTTGTTGTCTTGATGTTGCTCATGTCTATAAGTGTTTTATCAATCAGATAAATAATTTTCAATACAGGCAAATATTGAAATATTGATATTTATCACTAGCCTTAGATAACCAATGTGTGATGATCAACAGGTAGTCCCCAAAAGTTGCCCACTTTCGGCTGCAATTCTTAATTATTTCTAGAATGAATGTATCTCTCTATAACTTTCTTTTGCGGTACTCATCGTGTGTACTACATGTCTCAATTGATACTGTATATTATGTTTTCAGCAGATAATGGGGATGTATTACAAGTCTCTTTTGATAAGTTTGGTTGGACAAGCAGAGAAAAATCAAACAATGATGGTAAATATTATTATCAATAAGGTGATGGAAAGGTGAAGATTGGGGATATTAGTGTCAGCCACTTTTTTGAGGTAATGGAACTGCCAAGATCTCATACCACTTTAATATATAGAATCTTTTTTGTTCTATTGTGATTGTTGTTATTTTTGTACTTCTTCTTTTTTCCTTAAAGCTTGCTGATGAAAACTCTTTTATTATTCTGTTGAACTTTGATGTTAAATGGTGTTGAAGAAATTTGGTGACCATGTAAATTATCTTTTGGATTGCAGGCCCCTTTGATAGTTTCTTAAGGCTTCTAAGGGTAGGGTTCTTTGGGTTCTAGAAATTATAGTTGCTGGTTTGGGGTTCATGACATACTTCTGTACAATGGTTATATAATTACTCTTTTTAGACCCATCTCTTTTTGTGAATATGTTACCTATACGACTATAGCTGGTTGTGCATGTTATGATTCTTCTTTTGAACATATTTACTTCTGGTTAGTGTAGAAAACTATTTCATGGTGTAGAACTGAAAGCATATCAAGAAAAACTTTAATTCTTAGTTTCATCAGCAGCCTAGCTCGACCATTTGAGTGTTCATCTACAATAGTGTAAGTCTTCAACAACTTTGGAGGTATAGATTACCATCTCCTTTGGTATTTTATTTTATTAAGAACAACAAAAAGGAATTTTGAGTTCATCTTTTTCAGGCATGCTTTGGTAGTTTATTATGGCCTTTACTTTCATGTCATGCTTATATATGATAGTTTTATGTGGTTTGAAACTGCACTGGCTGATTATGTCAAGCTTTTTGATTCATATCTCAAAATTACATGCACGTATTTATACCATATGAACTTCAAGTCAAGGCCATCAGTTTTGTATGCGGTTTCTCTATCTTTTTATGCTTAGAAATTTTTTAACAATTTCAAATTTGAAAAAATAAACACAGGCAGGTACTGAAAATGGTTTATTTTCAGACTCTGTATCTACCCTCTTATTTTCATCCGTACACCCAAATGACGAGAATTCAGAAATTTTTTTAATTGACTTTACATGTTTAATCACTACTCGCTTTGAAAGTTTGCTTGGAAGATACTGAAAAAGGTTTATTGGATGAAATAGCAGACCTGGACAGTGTGGCACTAATTATCAATTTCAGTAGATGTAATATGCAAGATGTAAATGCAACTGAAGTGTGACAGAAGCCAAAGGATGATCACTCTTCAAGTCTTGCAATTTCAGTTTCAACAATGCCTTCTCATATTTGTTTAAGAATTTGTAAATATTCATAGTCTGGAAGATTACTATGTGATTTGTTTGGAAGAAAGATCTGCAACCAAATACCCTTTATTATGTTGGGAAGAAAAACATGTGAATCAGTAAAATTAAAGAGAGACGTGTGACCAAATAGGCTTTCTTTGTGGTCACGTAAACATTGAAGATAAGATTCAACAAAATGATCTTCATATCAAGATATACTTTGCCTACAAATGTCAATTAAAGAACGATTATACACACGCGTGAGCTCGGTCTTTTCGCACGTGCGTATGTGCATGCTGGAAGGCTAGTTATAAATTATACTAAACTACTAGTAATTGTTAGGAAAAAATTACACTAATATGGATGTTTATCCCCAAATTACCGTATTCTTTGCTGGTTGTTATCTATAAATCAATTTGAAATAGAAGATCACTAGTTCAGTTGTCCCTAAACTCTCTCTCTCTCTC
>NC_020491.1:12504224-12509240 GCF_000184155.1 Fragaria vesca subsp. vesca
TAGTCATAACTTAGAATGAAGGACCCATTGAGGCAACACCTTTTCACCTCTGTAATGGTTCTACAACATTCTTCCATCAATATATGGCACCATGAACTGATGAAACATACACAAGCAAGCAGCAAATGATATAGATTGACCAAAAAAAAAAGCAGCAAATGATATAGATTCATAACTTCATCAAAATTTCTGATAGTACAAATCAATCTCTTCACTTCACTAGACTACTTCCCTTCGAGGCCATCCGACTGAAACTTCACTAGACCGAAAGTGATAGCGACACCAAATGGCCCCCTTTAAATTTCTGATACATGAAATGGCTACTGATACAAGAGATAAATACATTACAATGCAAGCTGCACGGTTTAGGGCAGTTACAGCAGTGGCAGCTTGACATGAGACACATATTGATGATTTTACAACTTCATTAAATTATCTGATGATACAAACTTAGGACCCAAACCCAACTCCTGCCAGCAAATCCCTCCAACTTATTCATTGGTCTCAAAATGGTATAAAATGGTCCTAAAAGTTACTCTCGCATGAGAGAAATTGAACAGTCTTGCTGAGAACCAAAAGATACTCTTGTTGCCTCAGAGTTATGTAGAAACTGGCTTTCCTACCCAGTAGTAATCTACATCACCAGCAGCAAGAAATGGTGTTTCCATTCACCAAGGCTGGCAAAAGGCAAAAGGCCACAAAGCAATGGCAAAAACAAGAATGTAATGCCGTAGAACACCAATCTGCGTATCCAGTAAGGAAATATTGAATCTCCTTTCGTCCCTGGAGAGACATCAACGGGTCCATGCAGGATATGGAACAAAACTGATGTAAAGACATTGCAAAAGAAATGCAGCAGGCAAAGAGTCTCCCAGAATATAAGCCAGTGATATCCACTCCCTCCCAATGTGTCTACACAAAACTTGCCGGCCCAACCGCATGCAATTCCCAATAGCAAGACTATGAAAGTAACTGGCATACTCTGTTTCGAACCTGCTGAGCGCTGGAGGATCAAATAAGCAATTGCAAAAATCATGAAGAAACCAAACACCATCCGACTCACTACCTCAGCCTGACACCTTAGAACTTGATAACCTGAATTGAAAGATGACATGGGATTCCACCATGATTTCGAATCCTGTAAAGGTGTACAAGATGCAGTGGCTTCCCTTATTCTTCTGTATGAATACAAATAAGTACCATAGAACAGGGCTGCAACCATGACAAATATTCCAGCAACTAGACAGTCGATGCACTTTCTAACGAGCTCAGAGTGTCTTGTGTCTTCTAATTGAGTCTTGAATTTTTCAGCTTTGATAGCTATTTTTGATCTCTCCAGATGATTTGAATCATAACCGAGAGCTACCTGTTCCTTATTTACCTCCAACTTCTCCAATTTCAGACGAAGCTCCAATTCCTTCAGCTCATTAGCACGCTCCATGTTAGCCATGAATCGGTTAGTCACGGACTCAACAGTTCTCGGGGCAATACAAGCCAATTGATTGGTTTGGCGGGCAACCTCCAGATTTACAGGGTTAGTCAGCATATTATGAAGCAATTGATCTCTATAACTGAATCGAACCTCAGTTGTTGTACTGTGGTTCACTTCTTTTGTACTGGAACTGTTTCTACAAGCTTCCCTTATTAGACAGTCATCTTGTTCATCATGAGTAACACGTGGACTATATTCTTCCATGTTATGCTTGCTGGAGATATATCTTGTGTTACCTTCGGATGATTCTTTGATCGACTTATGAGTTCTTAAGGTGCTCCCAAATGATTGTTCAAATTTATCGATAAAACAATCAAACGTGTTCCCAAAATCATTCGCTAAAGATTCTCTGAGAGCTGAAGCACACATCTTAACAAGATGATCAGAAGACAACCCTCCACCTCGCTCACCAATACTTTCCAGAATCTCAGTAACAACCAACCCAATTGACATCCCCACCAGATGCCCTATATCATCGGAACTAGGGTTCCGCCACGCCGCATTGACTACCACCTTCGGCCCTCGGCGCTTGCAAGCCACGCGTGCGGCTCCTCTGAAGGAGAACCCCGAAGTTGAAGTCGAAGCAGAGGAGGAGGCGCCGTCCTTGAAGAGCTTCTTCTTCTTGCCCTTTTTCTTAGGAGTTTCGACAGCGGCGATTGAGTTTTCATGGCGGGCGGTGGCGGATTGGACGGCAGAGATTTGGGGTTGAAGAGATGGAGGAGGTGGGTCCATCGAAAGGAGAAAGCGTTGGCACAGTGCCACGGGTCTCATATTTGCAAACCTTGTACTTCAAGGCAACTTGGGATAACGTACAATTACTTCTATAAACCACGTAAGTCTCTAAAGACCTTGATTAAGATTTATCTTCTGAACTTAAAGTGAAGCGAGTCAGTGAAGGGAGTGCCTTTCATGTCTAGTAGTCTTGAACATGTTAATTGCTAGTTCGTTTAATGAGTATGGTATGTAAGCTACTTCTCTGTTTAAAAGCTTACCAGAATGCATGATTCCTATTTCTAGTGGAGTTAGGTTTCCTATATATCCAGATTGATTTAAATCAGTCAATTTTCCTTTCCCAGTTTGATTATGGTTTTTTAGTCCTAGTATGATTAGGTTTCTTTTGTTTTTCTCATTGTTCTCTATAAATACCTTCGATTCGCTTGTAGAGATTAAGAACACATAAAAAGTAAAGACAATCGAGTTGTTTTGTCATACATCAAACTTACTCATCCGTTCTTGATTCTCAACTTTCATTGATCCATGGCGATAATCTCAGACTTCCAAGAAGAAGAAAACGAAACCCACACCAAAGTCACAGCACCACCCTCTGAGTCATCATCATCGCTTAAGGCAGAGAAGAAAAACGTCAAGGTGGAGGAAGACAAAGGGAAAGTTGTAGGGTCCAAACTAGTTCCGAACAAAGGGAATGGCCTTGATCTAGATAAGTACTCATGGACACAAAGCCTGCAAGAGGTTAATATAGTGATCCCAGTGCCTGCCGGAACTAAATCAAGGGATGTTGTGTACGAGGCAAAGGCGAAGCATCTTAGGTTTGGACTCAAGGATCAGCCAACTCCTATTATCGATGGTGATCTGTTTCAGTCTATCAAGCCTGATGAGTGTTTGTGGAGCATAGAGGATCAGAGTGCTGTCTCTATTCTGTTGACAAAGCAAAACCAAACGGACTGGTGGAAGGCTTTGGTGAAAGGTGATCCAGAGATTGACACTCAAAAGGTTGAACCTGAGCCTAGTAAACTGTCCGATCTGGATTCTGAGACGCGCCGGACGGTAGAGAAGATGATGTTTGACCAGAGGCAGAAGCAGATGGGGCGTCCGACTAGTGATGAGATGCAGCAGCAAGAATTGATGAAGAAGTTCATGGAACAGCATCCGAACATGGACTTTTCAAAGGTTAAGATGATGAACTAAACAGTAATTCGGCTCTAGTTAGATGACTTAGATCTATATGTTACATCGGCTTCATTTTTTTTTTTGTGCGCACTGTTTTAGAGCATTTTACAGAGTTGATTTTGTTCAATATTCTTGCTCAATTATGAATGATGAAATTATTCGAATTCTTAAGAACATAGTTATTTACTCTCTTTTTTTCGATGACAAAACAACAACGTAGAACAAACAAACTACAACGAGAAAACCTCTGACAACACCTCCTTGCTGATCTAACTTGGCAGGGAGACCGTGGAGCGTTTAACCAAACTCTGTATGTACATTCAAAATAATAATGATAATAATAAAAGGGGAAAAGTTGTAAATAATCCTTATGGTTTGGGGTTATGGATATGTTTGCCCACGTGGTTTTAAAATGTCCAATTTCGGTCTTTATGGTTTATA
Source organism: Fragaria vesca subsp. vesca (assembly GCF_000184155.1). Taxonomy (NCBI): domain Eukaryota; kingdom Viridiplantae; phylum Streptophyta; class Magnoliopsida; order Rosales; family Rosaceae; genus Fragaria; species Fragaria vesca. The sequence goes on from NC_020491.1 coordinate 12,508,066, forward strand.
TATCGACTAATTTTAGTCTAATTATAACATTATGTCTAACACCGTTAGTGAGGTTGTTACATGTCTGTCACATGATGGGTTAATTTCATCTTTTAATTAAACCCCGGTCAACCATTGCTTTTAAATCAACCATTGCACGTTCCATTTTGGTTTTGTAATTTTCTTCGTTCTAACATCTATCTAAAGATCTCATCTACTTTATTTGGCGATTTGTACATAAATGTGTAAACTTCAATTGTTAATTTATACACACTACCAGGACAAGCATTTTAGCCGACGAAAAATTTTCGTCGGCCTGTTATCTTAATTCGTCGGCTAAGATCTTAGCTGACGAAGGCTCGTCGGCTATAGTGTCGTTGGGAAAAGGTCGTCGGTGATGACTTTAGCCGGCGAAATTTTTTTTTTCATCGGCTATAGTCCCACAGTTAGCCGAAGAAAAACATGTCGTTGGTTTTTTTCCCAAACTTTAGCCGACGAAACAATTAAGATATTCGTCGGCTAAAATGTGTAATAAATAATTAAAAAATAACTATAGCCGACGAAATTTACTATACTTCGTCGGCTAAACCTTATAAAAAATTTAAAAAATAACTATAGCCGACGAAAAATGCCATAATTCGTCGGCTAAACCTTATAAAAAAAATTAAAAATACTATAGCCGACGAATATAGTATTTAAATATCGTCGGCTAAAGTTGCTGGGTTTTGAAAAAAAAAACTGCAGAACCTTTCGGCCACCTCCAATCAAGACCAAAATTTGACAGAATCTTCCTCTCAACATTTCGAACAACTTTCTAGAAGAAGTCGAAGCTCAATTCTAAGCCTAAACAGGTCAATCGACTCAAAATATAAAAATCCCCAATTTTAAACCCTAAAAACTTCAAATCTTCGATTCTCTTCACACACACCGAATCGAGCTACCAAATTCTAGGGGAATGTAGTACTAATCAAACTCAACTTATCCATATATAGAACTCACCAAATGGTGGCCTAAGGAAAGAGAAATTTGATCGACACCGAATCCGAACCGGCGGAGTTTTGGAACTCGATTTATCCCTCACGGCGGCGCCACTCGATGCACCACCTATCTAGCAATGAAGTAGAGACGACGGCGAAGCTTTTGGGACAAGTGTCACGGTCTCCGGTGGCGTTGACGGCGGAGCTAGGCCGAGAAGA
>NC_020491.1:12514125-12557749 GCF_000184155.1 Fragaria vesca subsp. vesca
ATATAATATATGATCATGTATTCTAGTATCAAGAGTTAGTAGATAATATTTAGGGGGGTGTATTGTATTTGGATTCATACCGACTTATTTTAATCAACTGACTTTTTGAAAAGTCTACAGACTCTTTAAAAAGTTCATAGACTTTCACTGATTTTCTTAAAACCATCGTATTTTTAATCACAGACTTTCACTGATTTCTGAAATCTACAGATTTCATATGAATGACTTATGTAGATTTCTTAATACTTACAGAGTTATAGGAAATGAACAAAAAATAAAGATGCAATGACAAACACATAATGACACCGATTATAAGTTGAGTGTTCATCTATCTAATTTCGATGCATACCTTTATAATATTTGATTGAAATACATAAACATAGGTAACAAAAAAATTATATTAACTTAACAACACGCATAGTACGTAAACCAAAAACACATATTATAAAGTGAGACATTAGATGTTCACAAATTTAATTCATGTACGCCAATATAATAATATATGATCATGTGGTTCTAATATCAAGAGTTAGTAGATAATATTTTAGGTTATCGAGGGTTCCAAGCATTACAATTGAAATACAACAAAATATTAACATTCAAAAAACATTGAAAAGAATAGGTAGAATAGAACATTGATAGCACAAAATATTATAAAAAAATAAAAAAAAGATGATGTATTGTAGGATCAACATATTCACATGTAAAGAGAAAGTCTGTCGTAGACTTTTCCAAATCTTTGCTCTAGTGGATGGAAAATATTGGAGTTTGGTGTGTGTAATTTACACTACAAAGTCCACAATTATCCATGAGTTATTAATTCTATAAGTATGAATGATATTTTGAATACATCTAAACTTCTATTCATTTCAAAAAGTCTTAATTGAATACCCCTGAATTTTGGTGGAATTCATAATGATTTTTTAAAATCTAGTTGAATACACCCAGACTTTGATGGACTTTTAAAAATCTGTATTGAATACACCTAGACTTTCAAATTCCATAGACTTCTTTAAAACTTCCACTAATTCCATATACAATACACCCCTCTAAGTAGCTAGTACGTTGGTTCATGAAATTTTTTATCCAAGTCCCAGGAGTAGTTTCAAGGGGTTGTCTTGAAATGTTCGAAATAAGACCGGGCATATGCCTATTTTTATCCCGAATCAAATGGATCACCAGGTTTTTTTACTCGAGATGATCATCTATGTAAAATCATTTACTCATCCAACTCATTACCAGTACATTCTTCAAGACTGAAACTTGTATAGCGCATCTTTTATATGCTGAGAACGAGCCAAGTAAGCCATAACTTCGTATCTAAGAAATAAATTTACAGAGCATGATCGAGAGGGATGAGCTCCCATTGCTACATGGCATGTATCACGAAACGGGAAGTATCTCTCTTATGTACATATCCTACCATTCTGCCAAAGCCGGAGAATATTAAACCTCATTCAGGCCAAAAGAAAAAACAAGTGAATGAAAATACATCCTACTATTCTAAATATTCTAGTCCTTCTACTGGGTATGATGAGATCTTCATAAGCAAAACATACCATAATCAATTAGCTTCTTTCCTAATAGCTCTAATCTGCATATTCATAAATCCATACTTACTAGTACTGGCACCACATAAGGAGCAGCTTATCAATCTAGGCGTCTAGCTAGAAATCAGTCAATAGTAATGAAAGTTCCCAGTTAGTATATTTGTTTCAATCCGTATTGAGATTAAGAACAAGCATAAACGCCTCAATTTGCTCAACAAAGGGAAAAGAACTGTTACTTTCAGCCCTTGGCTGGATGATAGTGATAACCAGTGAAATAAGAGAAAGCAGCTAAATTTATCCATGATGCTTTGAATGAGATGGAAAGATCTGGATGTAAAAAGATAAAAGACATGGCTGTGCTAAAATAAAATCTGAATTAGGAAAATCAATGTTGATAGATAACATATCGTACATCCGGTTTTAGAAGATGCATAGCTATCACATATTCACATTACATTCTCATACCGAAATTATCTGTTTCAAATGTTCAAATCAATTTTATTATGAATCTGTTAACTACAACAACAAAGCTGGATGTAATATGGCCGTAAACAATAAACCAACTATCAACTTCCATAGTTGATGCATCTGCAGAGAACACCACACCACCACCATATTCTGTTTCAGAGAATAAATCTTCCGTCTTGAATTCTCCCCGCTTTGCAAAAAGCTTCACCAAGAGCGGTACAAAAAGCTTCACCAAGAGCGGTACAAGTAATTATATTGATCAACGGATATTGCAAGGGTAAATATGTTCCTAAGCCCTAAGGCTAACTTAGCCTTGTTGACTTCTCTACCCTAGCAATATCCGTTGACCAACGCAATTACAACTCAATAACCATGAGCCTTCAACGAACCATTAGATCCAAAGCTGTTGGCTTCCGCAAAGTATTCTCATTTCTGAGAAGAGGTTCGCAATACCTCTACCAATCATTCTCATTTCTGAGAAGAGGTTCGTTGCTTCCACTGCTACCATTGAATCTCTGCTCAAAATCCCAAGAATAGTGTCACACGCAACTTTTCCTAGCAGCCTCTATCCGGTGAGATCTGGTTGAAGACCTCCAATCAGAGAAGCACAGGGGGTGACATCTGGTTCAAGACCAGAGTTCAAGAATCGTCCTACTATGATTCAAATGGCAATAGCTATAAGCATCAGGAGCGATACAGCACAAGAGATTTGTCTATCCAAAGAGATGACAGCATGAATATTACTGACACAAAATCCACGAGAAACGGATCCCATGGAACAATTTGAAGGAATCCTCAACATGATTCAGTTTGGGACGTCCTCACAAGCTTCCCAAGATGGGTTGCTCTGGATTTGACAAGGCTAGGTAATTTCTGAGGGAAACAACAGGAACAGAAGCAGTAGAGGGAAGACAAGAAAGCATACTACTCCTGCGGCTGCGCATCTCTTCAGATTCGAGAGAATTGGTTTGCTAGAGGCTCTGGTGAAGCATTGCTTGCGTTTCGGCTCAGTACCAATGTTCCTCTTTATAGGATAGGGCTAGGTATTAGGGTTCTCTCTTTGGTTAATCTAATCCGTTCATTCCAAATCCACACGTCAGCAGCTAGGTTACCCAAAGGTTAGGTCCAATATAAACGGACGTCATGAAAGGGAAGGTGACAGACTGACAGCTAAGGAGATTTCAATGATGCACCGTCGTCTATGCACATTGGGTTAAAGTTAAAAGTCGTTAGTGGTTTTTACTTTCTTGAGTCTGACAACAGAACAGAGCAAACCTAGAAGAAGAAACACAGCAGCAAACTAGAAACCAAGCTAGGAAACAGCAAAACTAGAAAAATAAAGTACAGTAACAACTACAAAGGTACAGCAACACCATGAGGAAACTTAATATATTTATGTTCTTACAACAACAGACGGTGTCCAGTATTCATACAGAAATCTGCTACGCCGTCTCTACGATGTGATTCTCTCCCTAACCAAACCTCAGGCCTCCTTTCTCTCAAGGAAGACGAAAATAAAAATTAGTGTATTTCTTCTATACTACATGTAGAGGCACAATGAGTGAAATGCCCTTTTTATGTATTCCTAAGATCTAAAACGAAAACTATTTTTCAATCTGTACATCAGCAGATTAGTTGTGTCTACAAAAAGAGTGCTCACAGGAAGCACATAAATGTAAAGGATGACTTTACCCAGCTGTCTTCGCTGAAATTTGTATTTTGGTATTTCCCTCCTAGGAGTTGGAGAAGCACTTACAAACAGAGCAGGCTGTAGAAAACGAGTGGTATGAAAGCATTGTCAAGTTGTGCTGTGTAAGCCTCCAATAAACCACTCACAGTCACAGCTACGAGAATAGAGATCCAATGCTGCAAATTCGGCAACAAAAACATATACAAATGTGATTAAAAATCCAGATACCACCTGATACCAGAATCTAGGCGTCATTGACAATTTTGGGGAGGGGAGGGAGGACATTAAAACATGCACACATGAATGTAATGCAGACAAAAACCAGTAGCAGAAAAAAGGTAATCTTGATTCTCAGGAGAACGGTTGTTTTAAAGTAGGAAACATGCATTGGACTTAAATTACTTGCACATGCTATAGTTCTCAGATATGACTAATACTTGGTGACATTTTATTCATGAACCAATAAAATTCATGATTCCTTTTCCATAGCACCACTTCAGCTATCCAAGTAAAGGTTCCACGAGCAACAATGGTATTATGCCAATTTAGCAGGGTTAGAATAGAGATGCATACCTCGGTAACAATATATCCAGTAGATGCTAGAAGGGGAAGCAAAACGGAGCAAGCAGCTAGGACAGATGTTATACCAGCTGCAGTCCCTTCAATGGTTTTCTCTACCAACAGACAAAGTTGCACAGAAATAAGCAAACTATTGGGAAAACCTTGTCTGATAAAATAAATCAATAGATACCTACTTCCAGTTTTGCTCCACCTGAGTACCCCGTACTTGTGCCCAACAACTGATGCCTGGAAATAAAAGTAAAACCATTACAAGAGAGTAGGCTATGTGTGTAACTCCGGTCATGTTCATCAAATGCGAGCAGACTCACCATTGTATCTCCAATTCCAAGACTTAAAATTCCAGAAAAAGGGGATAGTGGTCGATCATTGTTCCCAGACGAGAGCCAAATAGGAAGAGCACATCCCAACAAGAGTGAAAAGTGGCTGAAGAAAGCATATGTCATGAAATATTGTTCCTTATATCATACTAATGTGTATAAAGCTCTGATTGACCAGAAGAAGCCATGCCATACCTGACTATAAGAAGATCTGAGTCACGGTGATCAGTGAAAGCACTCATGAATTTTTGTATAAATTGTCCCAATGGCCATATTCTCCATACCTAGTCACAAAATTATGGTCAAGCAGAATAAATTAAGAAACATATAGACTTCAAGTTGACTCATTCTCAATATTAATTCCCAATATTCGAATAAATTGGTTAAACTTTGCGTCTCACAACTACTATTCTTATGATAATGGATCTCAAAATTTGCATGAGACAATTAAATTTAAAAAAAAATATGGATTAGATTGGGGAGTTTGACAACTTACTCGAACAATTTCCAATGCCAAAAAAACTGCCAACGCTGCACCAAATGCTAGATCAAGAAACTTTGGCTGGAAAAGAAACATACAATAAGCACATGGACACCATAACTATATGGAAGAAGCTGAAAATGTACCAAGATGACAGCTTGTTGTTAGTCTAAATCACCTGGAAGATAAGAGCAGGCACAAACATTGAGACAGCCATCAAATGGTAGTATTTACGGAGTAAAATTCTCTCAATCTTACTATTCTTTGAGATGTTGTAGAACCTCAGAACAGATACACATATCACACAAACCCAGTAGGCACACAAAGATAACCTCTTGAGTGGTTCCGAAAATATAAATGAAAGTACCCTGCCAAAATAGATTTGACGCCTGATCAAGATGGTCATCGGGAATAATAGAACTTATATACTTTGGTAAATAGAATGAAAACTGCTTTTCTATTATTGGTTTTATTTTATTTTTCAGAGTAGTTTGCAGACACAAAATAATCAAGCTATGCATCAAACGAGAATGCTCAGGTAGTCAGGTATACAAGCTTTTTAAAAATTCAACTCGTGCATATTCATTAGGTTGTTGCTTGAATACAGAAGAACAATTCAAAATTATCTTCATGACTTGATACGTAGAAAATGTAGGAAAGACTATTCAAGGTCATCAGTCTGACAATGCCATTATGTCACATACACTCTGGCAGAGCTATTATGTCACATATTAGTGAAACATGAATTCTACGTTCAGCAACGTAATATTGGAGTACCCACAAAGGAATCAGAGGTAATTTATGCCATCGAGTTAACAAATTGCAGCACCCCTCAGAACTGCAATCTGGTTAACACATCCCAACACACAATACTTCCGGGATCCAGTTTTCCAGTACTGGAGCCCAACAGACCATCACATCTAAGAAGTAAAAGTAGATCAAATGTTTAAACTTGAGAGTCAGAAGATGTTACCATATGAACGGATGCATTTGAAAATCCTGAACAAACTGCATCCACGCTGGAATGAGCACAATCATGATAAATCCGAGAGATGAAAAGAATATAATTGATCTCCAAATCTCATTTTTTGTCCTCACTTCAAAGCGAGCCGTAGTGAAAGAGCATTCACATAGTCGGAGAACAAGTTTGAAGACCATTGGAAAAAGAAGAAGACCAAGCAGTAAACCCTGCATAAAATTAAACAACCTTTCAATCCAACAAGAATATTTGCAATCAAGTTCATCTCTTAAAGAAACATACCTGTATGATAATATTTATCTCACTTGTTTTACTTCCATATTGTACCATATCTGATTTAATCAAGAAGCCAGACACCTGTTTGAATAATCTTACAAAAATAAGATGCAAGTATAAAGCCAGCGTTTCTAAAGAAAAAGAAAGAGCTCTCAAAAGCAGAAAAACAATCACCTTTGCTATAGTGTATGCCAACATGTCACCAAAATAGAGAACAAGACCTGAAGCCACTAGACATGCTTCCCCTGAAAAAAAAAAACAAATAAAAAAAAAAAACAAATAAAAACAACCAGAGAGAGGTCATTAATAAGATCAAGAAATTTATTGCTTAAACCAAGATATACAGAAGAATTCCCTGAAGATAACCATAAAAGGCCAGGAAACAAGAAAAAAAAAAAAACAACCACACACACATAGAGAAAGACATCTAATCACTTGCAGAAGCTAATAATAAAGCAATTCGACTTCAGTTACTCATAGTCAATCAGGTCATTTACAGATCAAAAGAACGTAAATATTTGCACGACATATCAACTAAATTAATTATGTTTTCCTCATTGATCAGTAGAAGCTATGCCAATGGTAGCATAGTATCACCGAACAAGCTAAGCCAAACATTCCGGTTTAGCAGTTAAATTCTTCTTTACTGGTTGTTCAAGCTATTAGAAAAATTCAATTGCATAAAAGAAGGATGAGGTGGAAACAGAAGTGGCATGGCACATACCAACAGAAGCACAAGATGGAAAAGTTCTGAAAACATGTTGAATTAACTTTACAACTGCCAATCCATGACAGAGCATCCACGATAACTTCAATGCAGCCTCAGAGCCTGAAAAATAAAAAATGACACTCAGGTAAGGAACAGCCAATTGATTTAATTAGAAGCAGAAGACTCTTTCACACGTTCGTAACTCAATTCAGAAGTAGTGCAGAAAACTTACTCGTGAGAGATGATGTACCAAGAGTTACACAACAAACTGCTGTGTGCAATACTATGCAACTTAAGATAAGCCAAAAACTGGGTAAAGAAGAGGGAGGCTTATTCTCAGGTGTACACCATATAGTTATGCAGAGGAAAATAAGTACACTCAAGGAGCTGGCAGAAATGGCCCAGTATTGCATCGACAAAGATTCAAGCTCTGTGCATATATATAGAAAAAATCACCAAACAATTAGAGATGTGAAGCATGAAATCCTCCCAAAACAGCTTATAAGAAGTGAGAATAAGTTCAACAGTTAACCTTCCAGTGTTACCAAAATCCACATTTACATAGACAGAAAAGTAGAGAGAAAAGGAGGGTTGTGGGGTGCTAGCTGTAACTTGGGTGGTTTGCATAGAAAGAAATAAAAGATTATTTGATACAATGATACCTATAGTGGTGCGGAGAGGGAAGACCTGTGCGAGAAAGTCAAGTTATGGGCATCCTTATGGGCTTCCACTTCTAAGGAATTTAAGGCATATAATCTTTCTTCCATTATTCTTAACTGGCAAGCAGCTGTAGTATAAGCCCCTAAGCTTTGATTTAGCATTGATAGATGAGCTGCTAAGCCGTTCAGCTCTAGCTGCCCTCATTAGTTATTTAAAGCGGACTCCTTGTCCGCCTCATTGTACTTTGCTTCTTGTTTAAAAACTGATTTTTTTTTTTTTTGCAAATAAAAAAAGTAAGAGGAAAGGAGGGTCATAATCTTGAAGATGGAGAAGATACACTGCTATAACAAGATACGAAGCAACCTAACAAAAGGAGTCACAACTCATATTTTAGCTGTTAATGAACACTGCAAAAGACAGAAAAACATTGAAAATGTCATCTGCTTCTCCTCATCTTTAATTGTCCACTATATTCTTTTCTCTTACTATTAGACTCTTTTTGGTTTAAGAAGAATTATTTTACTAAGAAAGTATATAAACTACAGCACAGGTGAGATGTCCAATGAATGTGCTAGCTATATGTTCTAGTCTACATATCTTGAAGACCATGACATCAAGATCCCCAGAATTTGACCCTGTTCCCACAAAAGGTCCTGATGCTCTCCCTTTACATTATCAAAAATGCTCTCATTTCTCCCCATATAAATGTCCCACAATGCAGGTGTTGCAATGATCATCCCAGAATTAGCCCCTTTTTTACCTCTACATAAAACTTCTACCAACCACGCAACAGCATCATGCAATCTATTGGATTGTGCCAACTCAGCTTAGACTCCTAAACCCTATTCTGGAGAGGTCATTCAACTGGACATTGTAGAAAACAGGTTCACATGGTGAGATAGTCAAATCCATCGATACACATTACCAAAAAAAACGAGGAGAAATTCTAGCTTCCAATATTACAGAAGAGAGAAACATTTGCTTTTCCATTTACAAAAGTGGGTATGAATTGACAACGGAAGGTTAATACATCAAAAGCCTCCAAGAATTTCGGTCTAAATAAAACCAGCAATGTAACCTCTAATTGAGAAGAAAAGCATATGCTGCCTAACTATACAATCTCTCATATTCCTTCTAACAAGTTTGTAATCTGGACCGAAAAATCATCAACTCAATGAAGCTTATATTTATCACGAGTCATATTACAGCTCAATAATTCTCGGATTTTCCAATCTTCTTTCCTCAATAATTCAGCTAATCTCTGAACTATTTCAGCTCAGACGATACATAACAATGAAAATAACGATCAAAACTCAAGCATTACCTTGATACGTAACTTGACCGAGTGAGAAAGCTCGAGAGAGCTGTATCATTTTGGAGATCATAACAGTGGGCAACGTGACGGCGCCCAATAATATACCAGACGAAGCACCGGGCCTGAAACATTGAAATTTCCATGAGCAAACCCTAGAAATTCAAAATCGAGCAGAAATTGAGAGGGTGAGGAGGAGACCTGGTGCGGAATCGGGAGAGGAGAGCGGCGGAGGAGTCGGCTACGACGTCGAGGACGAGAGCGGAGATAGCGAGGAGGGAGAGAGCGAGGCCGTGAGGGAGGAGAGAGAGCGGTAGAGAGAAGACGACGCGGCCGACGAACAGCGCCACGACGGCTCTCTCTCCGTTGAGCAACGAAGAAGCCATGACCGTCGCCGGCGCTTTGGATTCTCCCGGAAATTGAACAGGAGACGACGTCGTGGAGGCGGTGGCGGTTTTTCGCGGGAATTTGGAGGAGGCGTGGAAAAGTCTGTGCCCCGCCCAACGCAGAATACGCGATTTGGGGTGTGTGCCGTTGGGAGTTTCGTAAAAATGGGGGACCAAAACAACGCGCTACACTTCACCAAATTATCATGACTTTCCTTTCGGTCTTCAGTCTTCACCAAACTAAAATCTAACTCACTTTTTTTTTTCAATTCTTTTTGACCCAATCAAATGTCATAACCAAATTGCACAAAGTCTTATTATTCCTACAAATGAGTTCGGTATTCCACTAATTAAGAGAAACATGATACATTATACAATAAATACATTTTAAGATGATGGGTAACAAAGGTGCTTGTTTTAGAAATAAGAAGAAAAAGAGATATGACTTGAAGGACAAATTTGTTCTTTGTTATGTTGTTGCTAGCCAACTTTGTTAAGGAAATGAATATGTAAGCTCTAACTAGACTTAGACCACCTTGGTCTAAAATACATTATTTCTATCTTTCTTTCTTATAAAAAATAAAAATAATAAAAAATAAAAATAAAAACACCTCTTTTGCGTCTGCTAGGGTTTGAATTTTTTTTTTGGCACCACTCTTTTTGATCTCTCCATGGAAATCCTCGCTTGGAACTGTCATGGCCTAAACAATGACGTCGTGTTCAAGCTCTTGGCAGGGTCGTTTGTGAAAAGAAACAGGCCTTTGTGTTTTTGAGTGAAATTAAAATACATGATAGAGACTACATGAGCAATTTGCAATTGGACTTGGCTATGATGAACTGTGAGGCAGTGTTTTTCGTTGGTCATTCAGGAGGATTAGCTTTATTTTGGATTGATGGTCTAAAGGTGGATTTCAAATCGAAATCAATGAATCATATTGATGTCGAGCTTCAGGATACTGATGGTTCAGGGGTGCATTGGCGTTTGACTGGCTTTTATGATCATCCAGCAACATCAAAGCGTCACCGTACTTGGTCTCTATTATGAACTCTCCAAGATGAATCATCTCTACCTTGGATTGTCATTAGGGATTTCAATGAGCTTCTCAATAGTTCTAAAAAGGAGGGAGGTGAAGTGTGTCGGGACGGATAGATTCTCTCTCATATTGTGAACTTTTCAATCTCAGTTTCTTTTGGCCTTATGTTCACATGGAAGGGCTACGTATACGCAGTAGGTTAGACTAGGGTGTTGTGTCGACGGACTGGTTGGATGTGTTTCTTGTAGCTAGGGTTTGGAACCTTCCTCTTATTCATGGCGATCACATTCCCAACCTTTTAGGAGTGTTTCAAGAACCTGTACGTCAACAAACTAAGAAACATAAAAGATTTCACTTTGAAAGCTTTTGGGTTCAGTATGTGGAAAGTATGGATGTGGTGCGAGTTGGTTAGAAGTTTGATAAGCCGTGTTACCCATGTACAATGTAGTAAACAAGATCAAGTTCACTAGGTTTGCACTCAATGATTGACCGCACTCAAACTTTGAAGTGATGGGTAGGGAGATAGAAGCCTTGCAGGGTAGGCTGCGGGCCTTATTGTCATGACCTCTTTCAATTCAAAATCAGGATGAGTATGTAGTCTTTTTGGAGAAACTTGAAAGACTCCTCGATGCGGAACATGCCTATTAGAAACAACGGGCAAAAGTCATATGGCTCTATGATGGAGATCGTAGTACAAAATAGGACAAAATACTGGTCACTCCTCTTATTTTTGAGGTTTCGACAGTTTAGTCCTCTTTTTCTCAATTTCAACAGCTCACTCTCATTACTTTGTCACACAATTAGGTCCAACTGTCTACTTTTCATCCAATTTCACCGTTAAGTTGTTAAGCTGTCATTTCTCTCATGTCAAGTCAGCTAAATGAATGGTAAAATCACTATAACACCCTTTGGTTTATTTTCCCTCTTCTCCAACAAAAGAAGGATGGAAATCCCTCCAAAACAAAAATTGGATGATGCCATTTTTGTTTTCGGTAAATTAGCATTTTATTGATTGGCTTGCTAATTTTGAAAAATATGCACAATAACAGTATTATGAAGGACCTATTTATGAACATAGATGAAATTTGTTTTTATTCAGTTTCCTTTAGTTATGCTTCAGTTCTTTTTTTTTTTTTTTTTTTCTGGTACAAGTTATGCTTCAGTTCTTGAAGCTTGAATTTTAATGACTATCTTGCACAATGATTTTGGAGGGAAATGGTTTCAGTTTTGGAGGGAGTTTCATCTTTCTTTTGCTGGAGAAACCAAAGGGTGTTATAGTGATTTTACCTTTCATTCAGTTGACTTGGCATGAGAGAAAATGGCAACTTAACAACTTAACGGTGAAATTGGATGGAAAGTAGATGGTTGAACTTAATTGTGTGACATTGAAAAGTAATGGGAGTGACCTGTCGAAATTGAGAAAAAATGACTAAACTGTCGAAACCTCAAAAATAAGAGGAGTGACCAGTATTTTGTTCTACAAAATATTTTCACAAAAAAACTTCTAATACGAAAGCTAAGAACCGACGCTAAGGTTTGTTTGATACTCAATGAAGATGGAGGGATACGAAGCAGGGTATGGAAGAGGTGATGGTGAACTACTTTACATATATGTGTCAAGCAGCATAGGTTGATACCGCGCATATGCGCTCAATAGCGGACCTATTATCTCCAAAGGTTTATGCGGAGATGAATGAGGCTCTTTGTGCCTCATATTCAACCGAGAAACTTAAGGAGGCTTTGTTTCAGATGTATCCAACCAAAGCTCCTCGCCCGGATGGAATGCCTCATTTATTCTTTCAACATTATTGGGAAGTAGTTGGACAAGATGTGGTAGTTGCAGTGCGAAGTTTCTTACATTCAACGACTTTATTGGGTGAGGTCAATTTTACTCATATATGGTTGATTCTGAAAATTGATAGTCCTACCAGATTTCTGATCTTTGGCCTATAGCTTTATATATGCAATGTCATCTACAAAATTTGTTCCAAAGTGGTGGCTAACAGATTAAAACTTCTTTTATTGGATATTATATCTCATGTTCAAAGTGTTTTTATTCCAGGTCGATTGATTATGGACAACACATTTACAGTAAAAAAGGTTTCTCATTTCGTACATGTATTTCTGAGGAGGATGTCATATCATTGAAATTAGACATTAGTAAGGTATATGACACAATGAAATAGAGCTTCTTGGAGGCTGTTTTGTTGCGACTCGGATTTGCTGAGAATCGGGTAAGGATTATAGACATCTTCTTTGCCTTTTACTAAGCTTCTATTTCTCATTTATTTAGAGAGACCAATGTTGCAGCACATAAGGCAGCAAAATTGAGCTTTAGATTTGCATTTGGATGTACGCTGGGAGGGAGATATTTCCTCCAATAGTAGTAGTAGCAATACTGTTGTTTTTTGTTGATTCTATATATCAATAAAGCCTCTTGTCATTCAAAATTTTCAACCATTATTAAGCTGGTAATTCACTATTTTGTCAGTAACCATATTCTTATGATTTAAAAATCATTAACAATGAAAGTCAGACTTTTTTCATGATTACAACCAGGGTAACTAAACGTTACAAAGTCTTTTACTTGATTTGTTTTGTGTATGACGATATTATAACTTGACAGTTGCTTTGATCTTGCCAAGTTAATCTTAGGTATCTGATTACATGTATTTTTATCACGTGGTTACATTGTTTAAACACTTTTTTTTTTTTTTAAATTAGAAGATCATATAATTATTAGATGATCAGATATAAATTTTGGCAAGAAACTACAAACTCCCATGCAAGAGTATGACGGGTAAAGAACCATATAGCAAACCTAATACAAACTAAATAATCTCGTCTTCTAAGATGCATTACATCTATACTCTCACAAGTCAAAATGAAGCTATCTTTACGTGTATACTAGACTTAGAAAAGAAACAACAAAATTTATATAAAAAAACACAAAAAAAACAAAAAACAAAAAACAAAACAAAAGAGGGTGTCATAACACCCCCTCTACTTCCAGCCCATATCTTGAGCCTACAAACTCTCCACATTCCTCAGGCTCCCAACCCCAGCTTGCAGCCCAAGCCCTTGCCCACGCATGAAGAGTCTTAGCCCGTTGCCGACACCGACAACCAAACCGGAACTCTAACAACCCATCGTTGACCACCGTTGCCCCGGCCACGCCCCCGCTGCAGCAATTTATGTCTTGCTTTGAGTAATTTAATTATTATTTATTTTTTTTATTTTTTATATTGAAATTGTTTTCTTCTTCATTAATTTTTCCGATGAAATAGGGTTTCTAAGTGATTGTTTTTGATTTGCTGGTAGAGAGCCCAATGTCGATGTGAAACTCAAAGTTGTTGTCAATCCCAACATAGAGCTCTCCCTGGGATGAAAGAGCTGATTGGTTTCACCGATACCTTGGATGGAATGCGAAGAGGTTGTCCTCCTAAACTGGCTTCATCGGGGTTGACTAGAGCATACATGATGTCTAACTATTTTAATGATGGTAAAATGAAGCACATACCTGTGTTCAAGCCTATGGACAAGAAGATATGAGCGGTGAACAATCCCCGAGGAGGAGCTGATAGTGTCAAGGGTGTAGTTGGGGAGGATGCAACGAGAGAAGTCGCTTCATATCTGTTAGATTACCCCCCAAAGCGGTTATCGAAAGAGCTACACCGACGAGATTGGATTCTCCGCAGTTTCTTCAACAAAATGGTGGAATGTCTTCATGAGAAATTCAATGGTGAAGAGTAGGGAAAAAAAGGTCTCTCCAAAAGTATATGGTGAGTGAAGGAGTGTCACACCCCAACTCGAGTAAAAGTTTAACCTCGAGTTAAAGAGTGAATCGTACTTTAATTACAGACAGTTTAATATCCCTAATTAAAATGAGAATGGTATCATTACATGACATAAAAAACAAAATCTTCGAACCTTTATTTAAGATACAAGCCTTATAAGAAGACACTTAAAGCAAACATGCTTAAAGCGTTTACAAACAAACTAACTAAAACAACATTTCTTTCAAAAATGTCTATTTTTTATTCGAGCCCTATTTACAAACGAAAACTTGAAAACCTTAATTTATAATATAACATATTCAATGTTTCAAGGTCCACACGTGCAATGGGTTTGATTAAGGGGGTGAGCTATGCTCAATAGGGCTAGTTAAAATGGTAAATACATATGACATTAACTTCAAACAAAAACAAACAAATATAGCACATCAGAAATACATAGATGCAATATGAACTTAACTCTCACCCCACACCTCACTTCACCCTTGAATATAATTTCTCTATTTATTAGTCGTCTTATTATATTCATGGTCTACCGATCCGCAACCCGATAAAATCGTTTTATCGACATCTGTCGTCTATGGGGCATACATTCCCCGAATTTGTGCACGTGTGGGCTAATCATAGATCATGATGACAACCCATGAGGAAACTCAACTACACAAATGGTTTCCTAATAAAAAAGTTTCATATATCCCCAAACACATTTTTCTTTTAATCTCCAACCTCACTCTTTCAAATGACATGTAATATAATTTCAAAATAGAATAACATGTTTTCTAATATAAACATGTCATAATCGATTCAAAAGTTCAATATCATTAAACATTTAATTCAATTGATATTAAATAACTCAATGTCAAACAAATCAATACCAAACAATCCAATACCAAACAATCTAATATCATAAACAATTCATGTAATAGCATAAATAATAACACAATCACTCTATCAAACTCTACCTCGAATAGCACTGCACAACCTTGAGCTCAAACTCCACTCTTTACACTGGTGGGTCACCAACAACTTCTCCGAAACCTTACCATAGAGGTAAAGCACATACAACAACAATACATAACTAGAATTAGTAAACTATGTTACACAAGTAGTAACTATGCATAAGAACAACTCTACTATTCCAAACTATACAAGAACTACCAAATAAAACTTAAAGTATGCTTAGAAAACTACTGGACCAGATATAGAACTCGGCTACTACAAAAAAGATCAAGTTAAAAACAAAGTTCTTGTTTCAGCCTTGTATTAAAACAATGGTCAACTGTGTTTGGTTTTATTTTTCACCTACTAAAATTCAACAAAAGTTTATGAACCAAACCCCATTTTATAGATGGGATTACAAGCTTTAAGAAAAAAGCTCTGAACACAAAGTTACGGTCTTGCAAAGTTGGAACAAAAATCTGAAAACCCAAAAATTCCAGTTTTTGGCTAAGCATGTAGCTAACTTTGGCAAGATATTTGACACACCAAATGGTAACCAAATCCTATGGAACTTTAATATGAAATGGCTAGATTCCCAACCGAAAAGCTATGTCTTTAGATTTTTTTGGATAGTTTTCATTCGGTTTCGATCCAATGAGGATGAACTTGTTGTTGGGTTGCAAGATAGTTGTATATGGGTAGTCCACTGTACTGTTGTTATTGGCTTTAGGTCTTGAACTTAATCTTGAACAATGCTTGTTGCTGAGTGATTTAGTTTCATTGCCTAAAATGTGGTTCTTCCATTTAAAGATTAAGATACTGGTTGGGGGAAGCTCTTCTAATGAAGACCCTTAAATTGAGGACTTTTCAGCTTATCTCACATTTCGATCTTATATCCACATCTTGACCATTCAATTTATAGGTATTTACGAGTAGATCATTTCTCCAAATTTTCAGTTATATTGAAAATTGTTAAGGTATTCATAAGTGTGATTTATCAATTATGAACTTGAACGGTTCATATTTGACAAATTCGGTTCGTCCATTAATTTGATATAATTTGTTATCTTAACGAACATCAATTTGGCTGAAAATTTGTAAAAATGATCTACTCATATAAACCTTAAAACTGAACGGATGAGATGTCAAATGTTATCGAAAAATTGGTCTTTTAAACCATAAACTGAAGAGTCATCAACTTAAGAGTCTTCACTAGAAGGGCTCCCACCAGTTGGGATAGCAATGTGGTATATACTTCAATTTATTACCTCGTCCAATGGTCACATAAAATATTTGAGTTACCAAATTATGACCAATTGTTCAGTATATGTTAATAAGTAGTTTAGAATGATCTAAGTTAATGTTACAGGTGAGACTGCGATATATAATGAGTGTTTTTTGATGTGGATGTTGTGTTTCTTTATTTGTTGATCGTTTAGAGTTTTAAGTGACGGAATGGTTTATAGTAGTAAAGTTTCTAGGATTAGTGTTGATCAAGTGAAAATTTGCAGAAAGTGTTAAAGACCTATTGTGATATGAATATAAACCAAATTACATTTTCCAAGATAAAAAATTTGGCTTGAGCTATTTGATAAACCAAATTTGACTTATAAAGTTTGTAAGCTAAAATTAAATGTTAGTTTATTCAACTTTACATTTCTCATTTTAATTTACAATATCATCAAAATTAAAAATTCGTTACCAACAATCATCACGAAGATCTCAATGAGATCTATCTAAAGGTGGCAAACGAGTTGCTAAGCACGAGCACGACACGTTTAAAAGTGGTCGGGCGGCCCATGCATGTTATTCTAATGGGTCGGGCTGGGCCTAGAAAAATTAGCCCATGGGCCTGGCCTAGCCTGGCCCAAGCACAATAATTTGTGGCCTTTGTGGCTCATGGCCCGGCCCACTATAAAATATAATTTTTTTTCCATTCTAATATGAATATAACATATTTATAAATAATAAACTTAGTTTTGAGTGTGAACAATAAACTTATATACTAATAATTATTTATTTGAGTATGAATTTGGATTCCCGTAGAGTCATAAGAAGTTTTTGCCTAAAAATTTATTAATTATGAACAATGAGCATTTATCACTTATTTCTTTAGTTTGTTGACAAAGAAAAAAATGAACGATAGATTGTGTGAATTAGTTTTGGTTTGTAATCGTATCACGTATAATTAAAATTTAAGATTATTATGAGAGTAGAAGCGATGGTATATGACATTCACCTCGACTATTTTCAATTTTCGGAACGAAACGGGCCCGACACGGCCCGTTCATGGGCCCGGCCCGAGCACAATCCACCATGTTATGGGCTTGGGCCGTGGGTCGGGTCGGGTCGGGCCTTACATTTGAGTAAATGGATCGGCCCAAGCATGGCCCGAAGCTTGATTAAGCCCGGCCCGGCCCGTTTGCCACCTCTAGATCTATTATATGAGCCTCATATTGAATATATTTATATGATATATTTTTTTCATGATTAATTATTGATTTAAACAAACATTTGACAAAAGAAAAATAAATGGCTTTTAACTTAGGATTTAGGTTACGGTGGGAGTCTTTCAAAAGCCAAAATGCTATTAATTTAGCTAAGGATTTAACTTGTGGTGGAAGAGTTCGGTAAGCTAAAAAAAGATTCCATAGAATAGTCTTATTTTCTTAGCTAAATTTGGCTTCAAATTTAGCTTACGTTGGAAGATGCTCTAAGGAATCCCACCAAACCTTTTTAGAGATGTAATCCTTGCAATGATTTTTTTTGCCTAGGTGTTCGAAGAAGATAAAATTTCCTCTATGGCAAAAGTTGAGAAACTATACACTGAAGTTGAACTATCCACTTAAGTTGAGAATCCTATAGGTGAAGAGTTGATTGGTGAAGTTAGAAGACTATCTGAGATGGTTGAAAAATTCACAGCCAACAATGTAATGTTTCTAACGAAGGTGTACAACACAACAATGAAGCATTGATGATGAAGCTCTGAAAGAAAGCTCACAAATGTTGTTCATTATTATGGCCATATTTGTACTACTGTTTGGGTTGATTTTGTCTGCTATTCTTAGTTACTCTATGGGACTGGAAGGGGTTGACTGTGGATCAATATATTTTGAACATCTCTATGTAATATATTTTTTATTTAGAACATCTGTATGTAATGTACGAGTATGATAGCTAATCATTTGACCAAACACTTTTGAAATGTATTTAGAATGTGGAGAAATTATTTGCTGCTAGGGGAAAGCTTTACCAAATAAAAGACAGTCGTCAACAAAAAACAAGTTAAAATGTGAAAGTCATTGGGAGAAGTCAATATGCCAATGTGAGACTTTGATTGCAAGGTGACAGTTGTCAAATGTCTAATTAAAGGGTCCAATAAAATGTCAAATGCCTATAGGAAATCAACGATTTGGTTGGGGCTTAAAAAATTATGGCCACAGTTTCAAGCAAGCTTACAATGGATTGTGGGTGATGGTGAACTAATACACTTATAGAAAAATAACTGGCTTGGAGAAACACTTGTCAATTCGTTCAATTTTACTCCTGAAATTCTGCAATTTCTTAATGACAAGGTATGTACCTTCATTCCTAATAGGGAATGGAGAATCCCTTGGAGTTTCAAACGGGCACATCAAGAGAAGACTTACCAGCTGTGAATTGGGGACGTAAAATATGGCATGCTGCAATACAACCTCGCAAGAGTCTGGTAACATGAAAAGTTATGTTGAATAGAATTCCTATTGATGAGTTCCTTCAGCGTAGGGGTTCAATTATCTGCTCGCGTTGTCAGCTATGCAGAAAGAGTTTCGAAAGCACAAATCACATTTTTGTCACATGTGAAGTCTCTTTATCTACATAGAATTGGGCTACTTCTATGTTCAAGCTTCATTTTGACCCAGGTATGCCGCTAGTTGATCTTTTTGGTGATTATTATACTGCTACCATTTCAGTTTCCTCTAAGCTCTTATGATACATATTGATATGTAATTTATTTTGGAGCTTATGGATAGAGCAAAATAGATTAAAGCAGGGTGAGTTTAAAGAGGTTCTCTTTAAACAGAAACTAATTTTGGCACTCAAAGAATCAGGGTCCTTGACTTTTGTTTCTACTCCCAACCCCCAGTCTATTCTTATCTTTGATTTGTTGGGTCTTTCGCCTTTAAGGCCTACGACCCCTAGAGTTGTTCATGTTTTATGGCAGCCTCCTCCTATACACTGAGTGAAGGTGAACACAGACGGATCATTTCGTGACCAGGCGCACTCAGGTTATAGCGGTATTTTCAGAATTATCACGCATATTTTCTAGGTGCTTTTGCAGCTCGTGCTCATGTGTCTAGTGCGATTGATGCCGAGCTGTTATCGAGGCAATGCACATTGCCTGGGCGAATCAGTGGCACAATCTTTGGTTAGAGGTTGATTCGTTGATATTGTTAATGTACTTCAAGGTGCCTTTGTCAGTTCCATGGTGATTGCGTATAGCTTGGGGAAATTGCATGCGCGCATACTGCTCACCAGACGAATGTTCACATCTCACATATATATAGGGAAGGTAACTCGGTTGCCTATAAGCCAGCTAATTATGGTGAAAATTTAGAGGGTTCTTTTTTGTGGGATTCTTTACCGCATTTCCAGCACTTGTCTTTCGGTCATGACTTCTCAGATCGGCCTACCTACATGTTTTCTTAGTTCTAAAGTCTCTTTTTTTGGGGCCATTTTTGTAATTCTATTCAATTGAGACTCTTGTCAGTTTTGTACTCTTTGTTAGCAAGGTTTTGGTGTAGTCTCGTTGCTTTGTATCTCTCTTTTTCATATCAATAAATTTTCTAGTAAAAGCGATGAGTAAGCTCTTAACCCGCTTACCCAAAAAAAAATGCCATCAAATTGGATTTGCATTTTTGTAGAGCTAGAAACCAGTCAAAATTTCATGTCCAATAAGCATGTTATCATAAATAGAATGGCCTGGAACAAAGGCTCCTTAAATTTCAGAAATACATTTATCTAAAAAATGTTTCATACGATATACAATAATCTTTGAAATAATTTTATAACTGACATTGCATAAGTTTATGGGACGAAAACTGGCTTTACAATTTCAGGGTCATCTTTTTTGGGATCAAGACAATATTAGTGATATTTAAAATATTAGAAGTTCAAGATTGATGTTATTATGAAAAAAATCAGTAACATAATGCATAACCTTATCTTTGAGCTGTTGCCAATAAGTGTGATAGAAAATTGCATGAATGTCATCAGGGTCAGGAACTTTCAAAGCACCAATCTGAAATGTAGGCGCGCGGAGCATCCATTTGTACTTGATGACCAAACTTACGATAGTATAAGTGAGTATTACTAGATAGCTAGTAAAACTAATTAACACCGCATTAATCGATTGTTTTTTGGGTTCATATCGATCTGCTTGTGCTTTGTATATTCCCCATATATATACAGAGGCATGTTTCTTGTAATTTTTTTTGTTTTTCAAATTAGGTTTTTAAGCACGTCCCTTTCATGCGGATTATATGTACAGTATTTGATCTTTACAATGATGATAATTATTTTGTTGTTCCCTTTATTGTATGTGTGCAGCATTTGATTTTGTAACAGGAGAATAAGATCTGGCTGCAGTGACAAAGGAGGATTTCGATAGTTGTACCATCACAAACCCCATATGGACCAATTCATATGCAATTAACTATGCGCCTGGTTATGCCGACACATACTATTTCACCAGCACATTCACCGGCCATTGCACCAAAGGGCAAAGATTGCCTTTACCTGGACCAATACTTCGGTGGTGGCACCTTCTCTGTGTCCAAGTTTGTCGGCAACCATTTACTCCGCTCTACCACTTAAATTTCTCTCCATAAATGTTAACAAGCACAACAACATGCAACTGATCGACCTTGGGGTGCCATATCTAATAAGTTAATTTCCGATTAGAGAAATTCGTCTGAATGATATATAAACTTTTGCTTCTTATAAATTTGGTATATCAAGTTTTAAAAATATCAAATTAGTATCTCATGTCTCCATCCCGACCTAAGATTGATATATAACCATTAAGATTACTAATTTACCCTCAGACTAAAAAAAGATGACCAATTTACCTTTGAATTCTCTCTTCTTCTTTTTTTCTTGGTTTTTCTTAGCTAATAATCAGTTATTCATCTCAGTCATCCTTGCATATCAACGACAACAACAAAATCCTTGAGTGTCAGCATAAACAATAAGGATTGAACTTCTGTATGTTTCCCTTTTTCAATCTTCTTTAAATTTATAAAGGCCAACCCAAATCATCAAATTCCAAAACCTCTTCTAATATTTCTTGAATATGAAAACAAATAAAAAAAACTAAGAAAAAAAGAGAACTTAAGGGTAAATTGGTCATCTTAATAGCTATATACATCAATCTTAGGTTGTGATGAAAACATGAAATACCGTTATGATATTTTCAAAACTTGATATACTAAAGTTTATAAGGATTAAAAGTTCATATACCATTCGGCGAATTTCTCTTCCGATTATAAAGATCTACGGTGTTATTTATTTCTTTATTTTCCTGTCAAGAAGAGTTTAATAAGTACTGTACATTGGACCATGTATGTTGTTGATCTAGAAATCTAAAAACATGTTAATCATTCGGTTTACACTTGAGCATCCCTTATTCCTTTTAGTTTCATCAAAAATTCGCTACTAATTTCTTCATTAAATCTTACAATTGAAGATCATACTTGCTTTCGAGAATTTCCAAGTGCTGAACTGAGATGCTTTGCGTCAACAACTTGCAAATTTGGAGAAGGTAGCTCGTAGGGACTGTCTTGTTGCCCCTCAAACATCTTTGTCATTTGGCAAAGTATGATCTTCAATTGCATTCTTAGAGATAGCATGGTGTAAAGATCTGCCTTGTCGCCAACTACCATGTCATATTGCATAGTGTGTTTAGAACTAACCACAAATTGGCTGTTGATGTTGGAGCCAATGATCAAATTGTAATCACTATCATAGATTGGCTCCGTTTTATGATCATGCATGATTAGAGTCCCCATAGAACAATGAGTTTACCCATTTATGAAAAGGTGCAGCGGACTCAAAATTGAATCGATCATGGCCTTAATTATGGTTATATCCAATAGCTTCATGACTATCACATTTTTGAATAAAGCCAAAAACTTCTTTATTGCATAAGACAGATTGATCTTCTAGAGCATGCTTAGTTTCTTCTTGGCTGGTAGGATCATCATCTTGGTGAAATCATTTGAGGACAAAGTTTTGCCCCTCATATGCTTGACATGTGTCCATGTATACGTCTTGCATAGAAAAATTAGTTCCTTGGTCAAACTTCAAGTGAAATTGTGGTTCGCAGTCACAAACTGCTTCTTTCACGATGGACTGCTATGTCCTATCTTCTTGATCAAACTTCATGCGAAGCTGCGGCCCGCCATAAGTGTTCGAACCAATGACTTCTGCTTCTAAGATAGACTGGTCTGTCCTATCTTCTTGATCAATACCGTCAACCTTTGAGACAGGATGGTTATCGATTATCTCAATGACATCAACCTCATGTTCCTTAGAAACTTGGGTCACTATTTCTAGCCTTGCATACTTAGCCGAGATAGTGTAACCACCCTCCTTTGGTACCAAACTCGGGGTTCTGAAACCGCTCTGCTTGGTGTCAAATCTTGCACTACCTGAGTTAGAGTTAAACCCAGCGTTCATCGCCTTGATCTCAACAGTGAGTGGCGCGATGGTGGCTTCTATCATCTGGCGAATAATTTGCTCTAGAGCCGCAGGTGTCAGCTCTGAGCCTTGGTTTTCGACCATTGAATTAGTCATGGTTGTCGTGCGCGAATCTGGGTTGCCAAATCTCGCGAACGTTTGTTCATCTGAAAACCGTGACAAGCCGCGCTGTTGTGTGGTCTGTTCGGTCTTATGTTTGGTACAACTTAGGAGAGGCTTGCAATACGGATACTCGCATGCCTTTCCAATGGCGGGTGACTGAAAAAACTACTCAGGTGCCAATATTTTGGCCACGCTTCTCAGCAGGGAGAGAAGTAATTGTACTAAATGCTTCTTGGGTTGAATATGGTCGTGCCACCGCGCGGACGCGGAAAGTTGTAGTGTTGTTGTAGTTGTAGTTGCGTATAACCTGTGCTTCTATCAAAACGAAAGTGAAGTTCTGGTGTCATCTCACAGACAAGGATTTATAGTAGCTCTATGCGTCACCAATATCGATACTTGTGTTTGTAACGAGTAGAGACCAAAAAAAAAAAAAAAAAAAAGGAAAATGAGAATAAGAAGCTCCGGGAAAGTGAGTGTATCACTAGTTTTAAAAAATATTAATCCGAAAAAAAAAAGAAAAAAGAAGAGAGGCTGACTTCACCCTAAATAGTTGGCGGGAAGCTGTGTGTGTGTTTTCGCTCTCAACACTCTTCAATTATCACTCTCTCTCCCCAAAACCCTCCGAAACCCATCGCCATGAGCAACAACGGCAAATCCCGGAAACGGCCGCCGCCGCCGCAGCAACCCTCGCCGGCGAACCAGCCGCCGCCAAAGCAGCGCCCCGCGACCCAAGAAGAAGATGAATTTCTCGACGAGGACGTCTTCCTCGACGAAACCCTACTCGAGACCGAGGACGACCTCATCCTCCGCGACATCGAGCAACGCCAGTCCCTCGCCTCCCGCATCGCCAAGTGGGCCCGCCCTCCTCTCTCCGACGCCTACAAGTCCGCCGCCAAAAACATCCGTCAGTCTTTTCCCCCAATTCCAAACAGTAATACTTTCCATTCTTTTTTGGTGATTTGATGTTCTTCGTTTCGGTTTTTCGGTTTCAGTGTTTCAGCAATTGGAGATTGACTATGTGATTGGTGAGAGCAATAGAGAATTGCTGCCGAATTGGTCCGGTCCGGCTGCCATTATCAGAATATTTGGGGTTACAAAGGAAGGTCAGCATCTTCTCGTTGTTTCTTTGAATTGATTTCGAGAAAGTTATTAGCTTGAATGAGGGTTTTATAACCTGATGAATTTTTTGTTTTCGAGTCTGATGAGTTGTCACATTGTATTAGGACATAGTGTGTGCTGCCATGTTCACGGATTCGAGCCCTACTTCTATATCAACTGCCCTCCGGGGATGGGACATGATGATATTCCTCGGTTTCGTCAAGTTCTTGAGGTACCTTGGTTTCTATTTTTGTTTTTTTTTGTTTTTTCCTTTTAGCATGCTCAGATGTATTTGTTCTGGTCATTGACTCACTGTTATGTTTTTGTGCTTGTGTAATAGGCCAAAATGGGGGAGGCGAACCGGAACAATAAGGCCTCAATGTTCATTCGGCGTGTTGAAATGGTGTACAAGAGGAATATAATGTATTACCAGCAGCAGGATTCTAATCCCTTTCTCAAAATTGTTGTTTCCTTGCCAACAATGGTGGCCCGTTGCCGCGGTAAAGCTTTAGATTCATTACCATTCATAACATGAAGTACTTTACCTGTATATATGGTCTGCAGTCCTTTAGTTAGGAAAACCTAAAATCAGCGGTGTATTTTTTATGGTGGAACATGATAGATTTTGTTATATTATCAATTTCTTTTTTCAATCACCAGCCTTGCTTTAAATACGGTTTCTTCGTTTTCCTGTCAATTTATTCCAGGCATTCTTGATAAAGGCATACAAATTGATGGTGTTGGTGAGAAGAGCTTCATGACATATGAAAGCAATGTTCTCTTTGCTCTTCGGTTCATGATTGATTGCAACATAGTTGGTGGAAACTGGATTGAGCTGCCTGCTGGAAAATATAAGACAGCAAAGAGTTCATCCTACTGCCAGTTAGAGTTCAATTGCCTGTATCCTTACATATATAAGATATCAGATGTGTTCTGGTGAAGAATTTTGGGGAAAGTTATTTGTGTATTGAGCTTTCTCCTCTTGAAAGACCTTTTCTTGACAAATATTTTCTTAGATATTCAGACTTGATCAGTCATGCTCCTGAAGGCGAATTTTCGAAGATGGCTCCATTTCGCATTCTGAGCTTTGACATTGAATGTGCTGGACGCAAAGGTCATTTTCCTGATGCCAAGCATGATCCTGTCATCCAGGTTCAATACTTTTCAATCATAGCTTCTGAAAGAAATCAATATAGCAACTTGTTTCATGGAATTAATTGTTATATCATCATCATTAAATTACTAATATTTAAGATTAGAAAGTTGTTTCAGTAATGTTGCTACTTCTGAAATAATCTCTATTTCTTTCTATAGGTGGCCAACTTAGTTACTTTGCAGGGGGAGAATCAGCCACTTATTCGTAATGTCATGACTCTCAAGTCATGCTCCCCTATAGCTGGTGCAGATGTGATTTCCTTTAACACAGAAAGAGATGTCTTGCTGGCTTGGAGGGTAATACTTTGAATTTTCATATGCTAATTTACTTGAGAAGAAAAGGGGAAAATACAGATTAATTTTACGTCTCAGCCTTATTAACAGACTAAAAACAGTTTCTTTTTTTTTACTAAATTTTTTTTTGTTATAAACTACAAACATGACTGGCTTCCACCAAAAATAATAACTACAGTAATTGACATAGCTAGGTTAAGTGATAATTGACAGCCATGACGTTGTTAAGATCTTTCTGATTCTTTTGTTGCCAAAGGTTTATTTTATTGTGAGGGATAGGAAGGTTATGTTACAAACTTACAAATTTGATTGGCTTCCACTAAAAGTAATTTGTAAGTAATTCATTTTGTTGCCAAATGCGAATTTGATTGTGAGAAATAAGAAGGTACTCTCTTGCAATCTCCTTCTATGAATGATGATAACACTTCATCCCTGAGATTTTGAGCTTGTAGGATGTGGGCCAACCAATAACTTCTATTCTTAGCATACTGTTTTGCTTTATCTATTTCTTATAGAAATTTTTATGTAAAATGGACTGAAACCTTTCCACCTTAGTAAAAGTAAGGCTGTATGCACAAAAAGTTTGTCAATTTCAATTGAAATGAACCATTTTCAATTGTTCTTATGCATGATTACCTGTGATAATCATATAATGAGCAGATTCTTCTTGTAGGATTTAGTCCGTGGGGCAGACCCAGATCTCATTATTGGATATAACATCTGCAAATTTGATTTGCCATATCTCATTGAGGTAAGAAACACAACATTTTACTTTCAATTTTACTGAAGGAATGAAATCATGCTACTATTTTTGCTTTTGTTTGCCTCATACGAACATGATCAGTTTATTGAAGTGGTGACACTTCACATACTCGGGTAACACATTTACTTAATTCTGAGAGGGGTATTTAATTATTTACTTACATTGTGCCGATTTGTTATTTTCTCAGTATCATATTGAATTATGGAAATTGCCTTGAGGCTTTGTAACTTCTTTTTCTTTCCTGGACTTCTTATTCCACATGATGATTTTAAATTTGTAAATATAGTTCCTCTTCTAGAAAAAAAAAAAAAAACAATGTTTTAACTATTGACACAGATGTATTTGTAATTGTATATACAAATGCTTTCATACCTACAAGTCCTTGTACAAATACACTTCATTGTGCCAAGTGCGTATATCAACTGTGGTTTCATGACCTTGTAAGATTTATCACTAGACTCTCCCCTAAAGCCAAGACCTTTCTCAAAGGTGTAGGTCTGAACAAGTCATCCATTCCTAGGGGGCAGAATCATAAGCTTGTCCTTTTAACACCATAAATGAAGCATAAATGATTGTGGCACCATGGCCCTTGTATGATAATTTTTCATTGATTATCTGAACAAATTTGAGCTCTATCATTGTCCCTAATTTCTGGTTTATAGAGAGCTGAGACTTTGGGAATACCTGAATTTCCAATACTTGGGCGCATCAGAAACAGCAGGGTTCGGATCAAAGACACTACTTTTTCTTCAAGGTAATAAGTTGAATTGGTTTGGTTTCTGTTACTAGTATCAAAAGTATGGGCCATTAAATATTTTTTACCCAGAAAGTCCTTGTCATCTCCTCTTTAATTCAATTGCATTTAGACTTTTAGGTTGGATGCTCTAAGTTGGAGAGAGGGAGGGAAGGAATATAATTGTATAAATAAAATAAAATCAAATGGGAGCATAGACTGTATCAAGGGCAGTGTGGTTTCCACTCTTCAACTTCAAATCCAATCAAGACTTGCACGTTAGAATTGAAGTATCAAGATGATCTTTGTGCTGGTGGAGAGTTATACAATTTGTTTTCATCTCAAATGTCATACGTTTTAGCTGGGAGATACTGCTATATGAAATGTTCTTGCTTAATTGATGTATCATTAATTTGCTTACCATTGTCCATGTTTTAAAATTAATTTCTGCTGTTTCCAATTAAGTGTTTACCGTTAATATTGATGTTTACAGGCAGATGGGAACCAGGGAAAGTAAAGAAGTGACAATAGAAGGGAGGGTTCAATTTGATATACTCCAGGTTTATGTCTGTCTAGCTAAAGGCTATTTTATTACACGTCCTTGAGATTTGGTGCTAGTGGAATGCGATATAGATTAGGGAATTAAGATATTCAGTTGTCTTTCTTTCCTTGTAGGTTATGCAACGGGATTACAAGCTAAGCTCATATTCATTAAATTCTGTCTCAGCGCACTTTCTCTCTGAGCAGGTGAGGATTTTGTTGTCATCTAAATATACAAAGTCACTCTTTTTCGCTCTTTATATGTAAAATTCACCGTTAGTCGTAGCTGCTCTCTTTTTCTTTTAAGCGGACTCCTTGTCCGCCTCCTTGTTCTTTGCTTTTTGTCTCAATAAAAAGCTGTTTCTTTTCAAAAAATAAAAAACAAAAATATGTAAAATTCACCGTTTAGCTTTTAAAGAACTCTTTGCTGTTTGTGGCTAGAAATAAAAAAGAACTCTTTATTGCATTATCCTTTTACATTAGCAGTTGAATTTGTTTTTTTTTCTTTTCATCTTTTAAGGATTGTTTACTTATGCTTTTCTTTTCACCATTTTTCAATCTCTAGTTGAAACTAGGGACTCTTAGTATGTGTCTGATCAATTTGTTGCTTTTACTATTTCTATCAATTGGAACTTGTAAAACTGTATCTGATTTGAGAAGTACCATGGGTGGCAAAACCTATCTGTACTTTATATATCCATGTGTAATTCTCATATAATCTCTGCTATTGATCTATAAGTTAATGATATATTTTCTCCTTCATTTCATTTTTGTGGTAAGTAATGATTTATGCTGGTTGCTATATTACTGGCACCATTTGGATAAATTACAGAAAGAGGATGTCCACCATTCAATAATATCTGATCTTCAGAATGGAAATGCGGAAACTAGGAGGCGACTTGCAGAGTATTGTCTGAAGGTACATATCTGGTTTCTTCATATTTTGATTTTTCCACTTTACTCACTTTAGTATTGTCAGTTCCTTATGGCTATTCAGCAATCATATATTGCTAGATCGTCTTCGAGCCCGTGACTGTACAATTTACATTTAGAGTCTTAGAATCTGTGTGTGTGATGAACCTCGTAATGAAAGTGATTGTGATTGTTCATTGTTAAGTTTCTTACTTTGAAACAAAAGAAAATTTCTGGTCAATGGATTGGTGGAATGGATTGAACAATTCTTGTTCCCACCCCCACCCCCCTTTCATGGAGTGTTCTACAATGCTAAACTGGTGCTTTCTGCTGAATCCTACAATATTTAGAAGACAAAAAACAGAACTCTGGAAATTAGCTAGGTAGATACTCTGAGAGTCTGAGTGGTTTGAAACCTGGACCAATTGGGAGCAAACCATAAGCCTGACCGTCGGACATGGTATCATGACTACTTGACTAGCTTGTTACGGATGTTTTGGCATACAGATTTGGAGAAGTGTTTGCAGGAATTATTTCATGATCAAGGGGTTTTAGGAAAAGATAGGCAGATACTGGATGCTGGTAAGGCAACTAGGCGGTTAGGAAGTGCTGATAAACAAGATGGAGGGGCTGGTTATAAGAATCATCATTGAGGAGGCATATGACCATGATCGGAACTATTTATGTTCTGAGTTTTATAGCAACGGCATAAGTATTGTGGGCCTCTACATAATCTAGATGGACTTATTATTTTCTTAAGAGTCTACAAGCCAGAAGTCGTCACTGAGGAGGCATATGACCATGAGCGAAACTATTTTTATTCTGAGTTTTATAGGAATGGTAAAGGTATTGTGGGCCTTTACATAATCTTGGAAAATAATAGATGGACTTATTATTTTCTTAAGAGTCTACAGGCCAGAAGCAAATCATATTATTCTTAAATAGACGAGAACATATTATTAATGATACTGTAAATGAAAGCAAATCAACTGTGAATTATGTAAATATATAACAGCTTCACTATTTTGCAGGATGCATACCTCCCGCAGAGGCTTTTGGACAAACTTATGTTTATTTACAATTATGTTGAGATGGCTCGAGTTACTGGTGTTCCCATCTCATTTCTTCTTTCCAGAGGGCAGAGCATTAAGGTTTGTTTAATATATGCTACAATAATAATATAGCTCTATATCAGATGTCTGACACATCACCCGCCCTTTTTAAGGTGCTTTCTCAACTTCTTAGGAAAGCAAAACAAAAGAACCTTCTCCTTCCAAATGTCAAACAGGCTGGGTCTGAACAAGGAACATATGAAGGTGCCACTGTAAGTTGATCTCCGTTTTGCTTGGATTTATATGATGAAGAGTAGGAAGTACAGTGAAAGTGGGTTTTAATTGGCTTTCATTTTAGCATATATTGAAAGTTAGGAAATATAATGCAAGCAGACAAGCAGTCCAAAATAGAAACAATCCTCAGACTAGAAGACACAAAACACCAATCATTAAATCCAAAAGAGACTAAGAACCAATAACCTAGTATAAGTTTTATTAAATGCACATCTATTTGAGTGGCACTCAGCTAATTATCATTGGGCCCCATGTGGGGGGTGGGTGGTGTTGAATATGATGCTTGAAATAGATTTGTGATGCTGTATCTTATTCTATATTTTCTTTGCTCTTCTTTTTTCTTTTTCCTCTTTTAATAGCAATGGTGGATTATGGCGTATCATCATATAATATCGATCTTGTCACTGTATGTTAATTGTTTTTTTTTTTTTTTTTTGTCTCTTTACTAGGAAGCAGTTACACCACTTGTCCACTGTAGGATACTTTTTTGTCTTATCAACTGTATTCTAAATGATTTATTCGTTTATTAGCGAAATAAATTAATAAATGAGCCTTTGCATTTTGAAGTAGAGATGTCAAGGGGAGATAGTATGATTGTACTAGTTTCCCACTAGAGTAATTTGATGACTATTAGTTTCTTAAGTGGAAACATCAGATGAAGATTATGTTTGTCTACAAACTGTTCCCTCCCACATCTGGAACATTGGGATTTTGGTCAGTCAAATGTTAGGCAACTTGGAACATGGTACATATGTAGATGTGCAATAGTTGAATAACTCGTAAATTTCCAAATGTGATGAATTTTTTTTGGAGTTTTATAAGCCTTTTTGTATATCAAAGTGAAGTGAAATGTGATAACGATTTAAGAAAGCATAGTTTTATTGCTTTCTTCTGAGTACACAAGTTACAAGTCTCATATTCAGAGTACAAATTCTGTATCTAACCCTGGTACTTGCTGTTTCTGAGTTGTTAACTCTTTTCTATGCATCTGATCCTTTTATGCCTTTTACAGTTTTCAATGAAACTATGCCTTTTACAGTTATATGACTGAATGGTATCAGATGGTGTTGAGGTTTTCTAATTTATAATTTAAAAATCCAGGTTTTGGAAGCAAAGGCAGGATTTTATGAAAAGCCAATTGCAACTTTGGATTTTGCCTCCTTATACCCCTCAATCATGATGGCTTATAATCTATGCTATTGTACCCTGGTAATGCTTCTCATATCTTCTATGCCATTTCCCTTCTGTATTCTTGGAGTGGATTTTTTTTTCTGACATCAAATAAGCTCGAACTGAAATTAATTTTGTCCTCGCTCTGAAGGTCCGATCTGAAGATGTCCGCAAACTCAACCTTCCTCCAGAATGTGTGAACAAAACTCCATCTGGAGAAACATTTGTTAAATCAAACTTGCAAAAGGTGATTGGCTTTTAAAATGTTAGCAATTGTGTGTTCTTGTCATCGAAGATTCCAAGCTCTTGTTTGTTTGTTTGTTGGTTTGTTTTCCTTTTGAGAATAACACAGTTCTATGTTTCTTCATCATAAATGTTTTTAGGGAATTCTTCCTGAAATTCTTGAAGAACTAATAGCGGCTCGGAAAAGAGCAAAAGCAGATTTGAAGGTACGATGCCTCTTCTTATTTCAGACTTTTGGTAATTTTTAAAATAAAAAACCTCCAAAGATGATGCTCTTTTCTTTATTTCTAGCTTGGTAATTTTTAAAATAAAAAACTTCCAAAGATGATGCTCTTTTCTTTATTTCTAGCTTAGATATCTGTACTAACCAATCCCCACATGCCACTATATAATTTTTTATTTTTCAATCCTAGGAAGCAAAGGATCCGCTTGAGAAGGCAGTGCTAGACGGTCGACAGCTGGCCTTAAAGGTATACTCCGAAATGTTAAACTTATTATCTTTTCTTTTGATAGGTTTTTCATTTTAAGTATGTATATATATATATATATATATATGTTCATTTGTCCAGATAAGTGCGAATTCCGTATATGGGTTTACTGGAGCTACAATTGGTCAGTTACCATGTTTGGAGATATCATCAAGTGTAACGAGCTATGGTACATATTTTAAACAAAATCATTTACTGATCATCATATAGCTGTATTGAATATTCTTCATGAACCGTGCCTGATCTTGAGATTTGTTGTCTTCAAGGCCGAGAGATGATTGAGCGCACAAAATACCTTGTAACAGAGGAGTTCACTACGCTTCGAGGCTATGAACATGATGTGGAGGTATGGTCATCTCACTTTTCTCTTAAATGGCTTGCAATCATTTGAAACCGGTTTAACATGTGTTGTTTAACTTTGTTAAAGCATTTCTTATATTTGACCATTTGGGGTATTTTTTCTTGGTCATATAAATAGTTAAATTTGCATGTATTTGCTTGGTCTCACATTCTCACATTCTGTCTAACAATTGAATCCATGTAATTTAAATCCATTTTGGACAGAGGGTTGAAATAACTGATCAAAGCTGTACAATTTCATTTTATTGAGATTTCCAAATAGAATAGTTGGAAGGGTTTTGAGTTTCGAGGAACAGGTTAAAAATGAATTTTACTTTATTCATATGTGCATATCTTACTGAAAAATTTCTATGAAGAAATCAGTGAATTTATTTTATTTTGACTTTCTTTTCATATGAAGACAAATTAATTCTTGTGCATATTACTTGTATTTTCATTCTCAATCTTTATCTCTTGAT
Organism: Fragaria vesca subsp. vesca; assembly: GCF_000184155.1. Classification (NCBI taxonomy): domain Eukaryota; kingdom Viridiplantae; phylum Streptophyta; class Magnoliopsida; order Rosales; family Rosaceae; genus Fragaria; species Fragaria vesca. Next base: position 12,546,705 of record NC_020491.1, read on the forward strand.
ATTTGTTATTGCCTTAGGTAATATATGGGGACACAGATTCAGTTATGGTGCAATTTGGTGTAACAACTGTTGAAGAAGCAATGCGCTTGGGAAGAAAAGCTGCTGATATTATCAGTGCCGACTTCACAAAGGTGCGAGTTTATATGTAACTCGATTTCAATAGTATACTGTACTCAGTCTCACACTTTGCTAAGTTATAGATACCTGATGGATACCCAGTCACATACATAAAAATTATGTTCTGGAAATATTTTTTTCAGAGTTTCTATTTTCTAATTTTGATTTTGGGTAATTTTGTCTTGAAGCCTATCAAACTCGAGTTTGAGAAAGTTTATTATCCATATCTCCTGATTAGCAAGAAGAGATATGCTGGTTTGTTCTGGACAAATCCAGACAAGTTCGACAAAATGGATACTAAAGGTTAATCAGAATTCCCAACCTCTTTTTCTCAAGTATCTATTTGAATATAACTAATTCAAGATTCATTAATGGCAGGCATTGAAACAGTACGGAGAGATAATTGCTTATTGGTAAAAAACCTGGTAAATGAGTGCTTGCACAAAATACTGATTGACAGAGATATTCCTGGGGCAGTCCAGTATGTCAAGAACACTATATCTGATCTTCTTATGAACCGCATGGATTTGTCACTTTTGGTTATCACTAAGGTATGACAATGTTAAGTATAAATAATGGCTTAAAATCTTATTACACTGTCTTAGTATTTGAACTGTTTTTAACATATAATTTTGCAGGGTCTCTCAAAAACCGGGGAGGATTATGGAGTAAAGGCAGCTCATGTTGAACTTGCTGAGCGTATGCGGAAGGTATGGATGTATTGCCTTACTAACTTCTATAAGTGTTTCATTGCCTTTTGGGGTTAAAGCATCCTAGGTTCCTAGTGATTGGCCCGAGATAGCAGGTGTAACTTTTGAGATCTAGGTGACGAGCTCAAGAGACTCATGTCTGGCCTTAGGCAGGTTAAAGAATGGTTTTATTTTATAACAGAGTCTAGGACTGACCTTAGCCCAACCCTCCCCTAGTAGCACTATAATCCTGCTACTGGGACTATGCTAGACGCACTCAATTGGGTGAAAAGTTTGAATTAGGTCATGTTACCTTGAAAGTGTATGGGGTTTAGTCTGAGGGTCTGATTCGTGGACAGGTAGCTCATACTTGATCTTTCGTCTTTTTAATCAAGATTCAGCACTTGACTCAAATGTGGTGTCTATCTCTTTTCTCCCTTCACCACTCCTTCCCGTAATAAATTTCATCAGATTGTCTATGATTTTGGCCGCTCTACTTGGTTCTGTAAAAATAGAAATGTAATTTGTAGGGAATATTATAAGCGTACCATTCGGCTTCTAGTCCCTTTTTCGTTGTCTTTCACTCTTTCAAAACTTTCAGATCTGTTCCTTTCTTGAAATGCCTAGTAACTGTGCTAATCTCCAATACAGGGTTCCTTTTACTCATTTAAGTCATTATTTATACGAAGCACTTGTTTAGCTTATTACCCATTCTCATGGTCTATCATTGTTGAGCATATTTGAAAGTTTATTCATATTAGTTCTATATTTTTGCTTTTGTCAAGTTATTCCACCTCAACTGTTGGTGATAAAATGATGTAATAAAACTTTGGAAATAGATTTCAATTAAACTTGGGCATCCCTATGATGTTTTCTCAAATTAAAAGTACTCGTGGTTTTCTTTATTGCCCTCAAACGTGCAATTTAGTTCCACTAAATTGCTAGTTAGTGACCTGATTTCATCATATTCCTGACTCTGCCACTGCCCCTAGCCAAGGACTCCCTGAACCTATTTGGTACATTGATAGCCACCATAACTCTCGTGGAATGTCTATTCTCTACAACATGCATTCCTGATAAAGTACTTACTGGTTTCCACTATTCACTTGAGCTAAGCTGTTAGGATATGAGCCAACGGTTGTGTTATAATCTCCCCAGCTCACATGTGGGTCTCTATCACCTCTAGAGCTCAACACAAAGAATTCACTTATATTAGGAGGGATTTGAATTAAAATGTTCTGCTTCAGTACTGTCAGTTTGTGGCTAGCATAGTTGTGATGTGGGGCCTCATTAAACACCCTTAAATTTGATAACAATATTCATCTGCGAATTGAAGATGACTTATGCAACATTGCAGTATGTTTCCTACCCCGGTCAAGTATTTCAAATTCCTTGTAACGAGTCAATGAATAAGAATGGTGTCTCATGTATATTACACTGTAAGCTGTGTATCAAATGAGACTGGTAATGATGATTCTGTCTTTGTTCATTCTCATGTGAAGTTCCTTGTAAAATGTTGACAGCTAGACCGTAAAACAAGTTATTCCATCTCTTACCAACTCTTGCTCATTTTCATTTGTCAGCGAGATGCTGCCACTGCTCCAACCGTTGGGGATCGAGTACCATATGTCATAATCAAAGCTGCAAAAGGTGCCAAGGTAATCCTTCTGTAGATTGTTCTTTTATTTTACATTGCATATGCTTTAGGCTATGACTATCAATCTTAATCAGCATATGATTATCAGGCTTATGAGAAGTCAGAGGACCCCATCTATGTGCTCGAGAATAACATTCCTATAGACCCTCACTATTATCTTGAAAACCAGATCAGCAAGGTAAATTGGTTTAATGGCGTTTTTAATTTGCTACTTTAGTCAGTTAGGACTGTTGCACTCTTTATATATTCTAATTATCTAATATTTACAATATTTTCTTATAACACTACAGCCCCTCTTAAGAATTTTTGAGCCTATTTTAAAGAATGCCAGCTCGGAACTTCTCCATGGAAGTCATACAAGATCTATTTCAATGCCTACCCCCTCCAACAGTGGCATTATGAGATTTGCAAAGAAGCAACTGACTTGCCTTGGTTGTAAAACTCCAATTAGGTACTATATTGCAGATTTTTTGTATTCGCTAATGATTGCTTTCATCTGCAAACCTGCTGAAAAAAAAATATGACCTTAAATTTCCTTAAAAGGATGTACTTATCGTAGTCACTTGCTTATTGCTTCTCAATCCCACAGGTTTGATAAATCATAGGCTGGACACATTATGGTAGCAGTATTCTTTGGCTCCAAAGTCTTATCAATATAAAAGATTTAACTCACTAAATCACTTTCAGTAAGAGTGCAAGACCAGAAAGTTATGACCTAAGGACACATACTTGAAGTTTTGAAATGTTTTTTTTGATTCCAGAACTCCCCCAAACCTGGTTTTCAGACCCGGCCTTGAAATTGGGTCTCCTGAGTCCTGCCTAACCCTACAATCCTTAGTACACAGGAAAGTCTAGTAGCTAGATAGATGCAGTGACATGGTTCGAACCCCAGACCACATGGAGGTAAACCATAAACTTGATGGTTCTTGGTTCTTGGTTCTTAGTTCTTACTAACCCCTTGTTGGTCAGGGGTGTTTCAGAATTGATTGCAGTTAGACTGTGTAACCCTGTCAACAATATTAAAGTAGCAATACTAAAGTATTCTTAAAGTTTCCTCTAGAGCATCAAATAAACGAGTTTTGGCTGAGGGAGAGTTTGACCTTCTGTGTATCGTGCACTTCAAAGTAGTTGTGTCCTTGTGGCAAACGTTGTTCATGGGGGCTGGAGTGTGGGAGAATTCAGTAGGGAGGATTGATTTGCTAAGCCACAAACCTTCTGCATTTGGCAAGGGAAAAGAGGCCAAAGGCCTGTGTTTGTGGGTTCTTAGCTGTGCTCTGGGTGGTGTGGATGGAAAGAAATAAAAGAATCTTTGAAGCTTATAGCGGCTCTGGGTGGTGTGGATGGAAAGAAATAAAAGAATCTTTGAAGATTATAGCGGTGAAGAGGTAAGAGTACTTTGGGAGAGAATTAGGTACTGGGCATCTTTGTACTTCTGTTTCTGGGGAGTTTAGGAACCTTACCTTATCTTCAGTTATATAAGGTAATGCATAGTCTACATTTTTATCTCGGCGATATGTATAAGCCAATTCAGTATCAGTAAGCCAATTCAGCTTCAGTAACTCGGCTACTGTTTCTGGCATCTTGCTTCTGAAATGCATCTTTAAGCCAATTCAGCATCAGTAACAGGGCTTCACTGGATAGTCCCTAAAGCATTGGAGACAGCATTGTCATTAAAGCAGATAGGGTAACCACAACATTAGAAGTTAATTTGGCTCCATATTTAAGATCTAAACTTTATTGAACTTTTTGTTAAGATATTAGGTGTTAAGGTCTATTTTACCATCTTTATCTGAAAGTTTACCATGAGAGGCTAAGTTGTTTGCTAAGTTTACCGGCAATGGCAACTAACTGAGGAGGTCAACTCTATTTGAAGCATATTCTGGGTTACAGTACATGCATGCTTGATTTTGCTGGCTAACATTCCAAAAGAATCAGTTTTAGACATGTTATTCTTGCATCTTGGAGGTTTAGCTTTATGAAATTTTTATAGGGTATGAAGTTGGTAGTGCCCGCCCATGTATGCTACTTTAAATTTTCTTCTGTAATGATCTAATACCATTCTCTTTCACCAGCAATTCAGAGAGAACTCTGTGCTCACACTGCAAGGGAAGAGAAGCTGAACTGTACTGCAAAACTGTCACTCATGGTACGCATTTTGGACTCAAGATTTGTAAAGTTAAAGTTTCTCTCTTCTCAGAAAAAAGAAAAAGAGTGATAATCCTCTGACTTGTATGCTGTGCTTATATGCTAAATTGAATCGATATCCTTCCACATTTGGATAGCACTTCTTGCTTGATGGATTGTGAAAAATTATGGATTTTGTAATGGTTGCAGTTTCTGAGCTGGAGACTCTTTTTGCACGTCTATGGACACAGTGCCAAGAGTGTCAAGGTTCACTTCATCAAGATGTGCTCTGTACAAGGTTGGCTAATTGCATCCATTTGAGTGACTTCCACTGCTCCATTATTATTTCCTTGTTGGGAATTGCTTAGTTGTATGGAAATTGGCTGTCTTTCAAATAGAAGTAAAAAAAAAAAACCACACACACATCTACTAATCATCTCATGCATTCGGAGTTGTCATATACAATACAATAACTACATATAACTGTTTAGCTGTTGTTTGTGTGCACTCATTTCACTTATGCAACGTATCTTTCGGCATGCATTTGTATTAACACGTGCTATTTTCTTGCAGTCGGGATTGTCCTATATTTTACAGGAGAAAGAAGGCACAGAAGGACATGAGCGAAGCTAAAGTGCAATTAGACCGGTGGAACTTCTGAGATTATGTATTATACTCGCAAAACATGAATATATCATGAGTATACCAGAATTTGGTCCATTCTGCTGGCGACAGAAGTTTTCAGTAAAGAACTGAAACAAAGGTCTCAGGATGATGCGAAACCAAAGACAACATTTGAAGATCTCAACATTTTCGTTTGGCCAGTATCTCAGTACGAAATGCATGAATGGCGTTCATTGCATCTTCAGTCTGGATGAATCTCTAATTTGCTGCTTGATATCAATTTGCCACCAAGTCTAAGATCTCAGTCGTTTTCCAGTTGTATTTTAATAGGGCTTTCAGTTTGTCTAAAAATATCTTCTTGTATATATGTTGCTTGTGCCTCTTTGAATAGTTCGTTGGTGATTGGCCCAAAACAAACTTGGTGTCTCCAATTTTAGTAAAATGCAAGGCACATCGGTCTTACAAATATCAGTCAAGAGTTAAAGACCTGGATTTATCCGGACTCCAAGCTCCGAGAAAACAGACCGAGTCGGGTGTATTGGGTTGTGACCCTAAAATATAAAATGATCATCACTTGTTTCTAATAACAATTTCATAGCCAAATGTAATTCTTTTTACTCAAATGAGGTTTTTATTTCAAGTCTCCATCGACCCTCTTGTGCTACAAAGCGATGAACATAAAGAATTCAAAAACATATTTGTGGAATCTAGTTCTTCTCTTGTGGTTAACCAGTAAAAAGGGTAGTAGAACGGCAGATCCTTCATGGCTTCATGTCAAGTTGCAGGGCTCTTAGGTGTAGAATCATCTCACATCAGACCTAAATTTTCTTCATTTTTGGTTCTATATGTTCTAAAACAAGGGATTGTTTGCAGTGCATTTTAATGTATCGATACATCAAGTAGAGAGGGTTCTTAGGTGTAGAACCATCTCATATTAGGCTCCTAAATTTTCTTCATTTCTTGTTCTATATGTTCTAAAACTAGGGATTATGTGCGGTGTGTTTAATGTACCGATAGAAAGGTATATGACTCCGCTTCCTGAACAATCTTTTTGTTTTAACTTTTGGACAAGACGTCTTCAGTTCTGGTAGCAGGGATTTCAAAGATGAAGCCAATTGACAATTTAAAGAAAAAATTTATAAAAAAAATTGTTTATTGCCTTGTAATTCAAGCTAGTTTCTGAATCTTTACAAACCAAGCGAACAAAGGTTACAACAAAATGAATGAAATTGTTACTCAACAACAGGTCATTACATCTGGCTTTTTCTTCTATGTGCTCCAAATAACTTATATACATTATTACATTTACACTTTCAATGCGGCACCGACCATACTGGAGAAATCAGCAAACTTGGACACATGATGAAATTGTGTAAAACACAATGATATATCTGCTCTGAGAAATTTCATTACTACCGTGGTTCAACATGAGGCACTTGAGATCGGAAAACAATAGCTAACTCAAGTGTAGAGTCTCAGGCGTGTTGATATGGGTTGTCGACACAGAGGGCATGATGAAAGACTAACTCCACAATCCTTGCAGGTCTGGACCATGAAAGAGAACATGGTCAATATTGTAGGCATACAATTTCCACTCCAAAAAATAATTACATCACTTAGTTTTAGCTTGTATATGGTTGGCAATGGCATCGGATGAACAAGGTACGACAAAAGACAAAGACATTATTGAATTTCTCTTCAAAAGTTATTCATTTCTCTTCACCATTAGTAAAGAAAATCTTTCATAGATTTTAATTGGCACTATACGATCCAATAAAATCTCTTTTTCTCTCTTCTACCAAAATAAGTAAACATCTAACTTTCAAAACTCATGTCCTTTTGGCTCTTGCACAGCCAAAAGTTGGAAAATTGAAAGTCCTTTTAGGTTAGATATGTTGGAAACTTCAAACCGTTGAGCGAATGAACTATTTCAATGTTCACTTGGTTCAGATACTATGTAATATTATGAGTGCAAGCATGGTTGAGACGTATAGTAAATTTATATGCATAGACAGAAAAAAGAAAAAGAAAAAAAAAGTATTCACTGTGATTAACTAGCTAGCGTGAAAGATATACTAAGGTGAGGGGAAGCTCTTCCCATAATTTGATTCTTCAAACAACAGATCACCTACACTTTATGCAGGCTTTAAAACCAACCTCCAGTAAAAGTCAATTGTGAGATTTCACACATTCAAAAAAGAAAACTAGCTAATAAGCATACTAACCGTATGACCACATTGGAAAGCCATGTCCTTAGGATTTGTCAGGCAAATTGGGCACACCTGGAACAACACGAGAAACTTATCTCAAAACCACTACATCACTGGAAAGGAATTTCATATAAAAATGATAGTTGAAACAATGGAGAGTGGGAGGAAGAAATACCGATTCCACAGGAGCTACTGGCAGGCCGGGAGCTGATGGCTCAACTTTCGGAAAGCTTGTCATTGGTGGAATTGATTTAACTGCATTATCGTGATTGATCACATCGCGTGGAGGTGGAAGTGGCCTTGTACGTGGACCACCTTCCGATTCATAACTACAGAAACAGGAAAAAGATTTAAATACTGTAAATGACTATATTTGAATGAATTTTTCTACCCGTAAAACTGCAATTCATTTCCTCACCTGGAAAAATGAAGCCTTTGGGTGGCTCTGTACTGAGATGGAATTTCCATAAGGGCAGCAAGTGCAAATGCTGCTTCCTTCTGTGATAAATCCCTGTTGTCTGACATGATCTTGGTGAAGTTGACAAACTGTAGGAGTACATATGGAAGGTTATCTTATTAAACTTGGTTCTTCAAAAAGATTTAACAACGTAAACTGAACTTGCTACATCTATGTATTAGATTGCATCTCTAAATAGCATCAAACACCAAATAGAAAGAATCAAAAAGAGCTGAACACCAGCAGCATTACAATTATAAGGAATGGCATGAAATGAAGTACTTCAAAAGTCTGAGGAAACTAACGCCCAAAACCAAACCCTTCTTCACAACAACTCCAGCTCCTCCCTTTCAGCTTCTAAAAAATTCTCTTATTCCCACCATGCAAATGACACAGATGGCCAGAATAAAGCCACTACAGCATATCTTCCGGGTACCAGTCCTTTTTTTTCTCCCTCCAAAAAAACTCGTGTCATTCACACAACAAGGCAACAAAACTTACTGGATTATCCCAACTGATCAGACTCCTTAAATACCCTTTTCCCCAAAGTTAGTAGAACTGGATAGAGGAAAAGCAAATGATACCCACATTGAATTTTCAAAGAAATATGGAAAGGGAAGTATACAAAAATGTAATATATATCATCTAATATTCATTTATGTACTCCCACGATATCCTATGATCCCATCCTAATGATGATATGATTCATATATCATCCTATATTTCATATTTGTATCTATGCTTCACAGAGCACCACCACCAATAAAAGGCAGAAAAAAAAACAATATGATTTATTCTTCAGAGAGAACTCATAACTTGTCTTCAGTCATAACAATATAAAGAGCACATGACTAGGAAGCCATGAAAATGTTAATTAATGATTAAATAGCCAACCTATATAAGACAAAGATGATCTGCATTGTCATCGGATACAAGCTATCACATGAAAATTAAAATTGTCTCTGGTGTGAAACTTAATACGTACCTGGAAGTTGTCAAATGCTCGCTGCGGAATGTTATCATCAAATTTCTGCATTGCATCCCACGGTCCATCCCCAACTCCAACCAAGATGATTGACAGAGGATATTTGCTGTTTAAAAAAGTTCTGATAGTGAGGACACTATAAACAAAAAGTAGTGTACCCTAGAAGAAGAATGCATTACTTTACCTAGCAGCAACTATGGAATTTACAGTCGCTTGTTCTTGGGTACTGAATCTTCCGGGTGGAGTATCAGGGCTCCTGGTAACCTGTGTCAAAATAGAAACATTTCAAGGTTGTGATAAGAGCATATACAATAATGAAAAAATGAAATGAACCTGTGAAAAAAGGAGAAAATTTAAAGGGCACTGAACATGTTTCACCAACCTGTCCGTCAGCTATAATGACAAGAACATGGTATTGTCCATTGCTCTTTTCAACAATGTCAATTGCCGCATCAATTATTGGGGCAAATGAGGTTGGACCTGTGAATAAAGAAACAAAGATTATCACATCTGGTTTTGCACCATGCTGGAATTATACAAATCAGGTATAGCCGAGTGAAATGTAACTACTAAATATAGCAACGGATAAGACAATCAGTATCACATATATGCAACCAGGTTAGCTTCTTTAACTTAATTGGGTGGAGGTAAGAGAAAAAAATTTGATGCTGATAAAAAGTCCCTTAAAAGGCTGAATTGATACTGTAGATAAACTTATATACACAGTGTAAACTCAAATGGATAGGGACTGATATGACATGGTCAGCAATCTACAAAATATCAACTTGATTGATGGACTTATATGAAATGTTCTGAAAACCACATAAATGGAAAATGAAGTATTAATCCTCCGCTTAATGTATTATATACAAAAGAAAAGATGCAATCAAAGAATTTTTTTTTTTAACAATTATAGTAAATGACTGGATACATGTAAAATATAAGAACAACTAAACGGTATATTGCTTTTCATATGTATTAAATCTAATATTTTGCATCTCATGTCATAGAAAGATGGTGTCAGGAAAACAGAAACCTGGAGATGATCTTTCTTCTCCTCAATTTTGTTTATAAGAAATTCAAATCAGATTTTATAACTAAAAAGTGCCATTGCTATGGAGTGTGGCTCAGGAGTAGACAGAGTGAAAGAGAATGGCTTAGCTTATACCAAGTGAAAGTCTAAATCATCCAAAGCTATTCCTTATCCTAAGCCAAGGAATCTTCAAACATTCATTGATGACAAATGATTGTATGAATATAGATTAGAAGCCATAGTTCATCTAAGTTTCTATGATAGATACAGATAAAGCCAAGAGTTATCATGCATATGGAGCAAGTCTTCACTTCAGGAAGATGCTACTTGGCAGAAGGAAATTGCAACAATGTGAGAGGGAAAACTGTCAAGTACCTGATAACCTTAAGTATGGAACAATCTCCCTATACCGAGCAAGAGCTTCCTCAAACCCAACACAGCATCGATCATCAGGATAAAAGCTGAACACACCTACATCATGTGTTGATGCTACAAAAGAAGATATGATCAGAGAGCTCTGTGCTGACAATAGGTGTGTACTTTCAATCAGAAGTAAAAATAATAACTAGACACTAACCATCGCCGAATCCAAAGCAAGGAATTATATTATCTTCATCGAAAGGAGATAAAGTGCGTCCGATTATAGAGATTGCTTGCTCGTAAGGATTAGGTGTGCTACCGATAGCATGAAGACTTTTTCTGTTGAATGAATATTTGCCTACAATCATTGAAATGTAACTTTTATCTACTTCCATAAAAGGTCAAGAAAAATAAATCATCTAAAGGACTAGGAATATCACCTGTCCATTCATTGCTCTTTGTGAAGTCGATACCAAGTATTAAATTGGATGATTCAAGGCCAGCTTCTCTCAAAGCAGCAATAACCTAGACATTCATATAAATTCTTATGGTTACTGAACATGCTCCACTTATAGCAGATAATGAATACACCTATTGCTAATTAAAACATATAATTACCAACTCAGCAGGAGTACTGATACAAGGATGGATAAATAGTTCTTATTTCTATATGTGACCTTCTGACACATGCAAATGCAAAGGCAGTTATCTTGTATGGTCATATTTCATTATCAGTTTAAGCTCAGTTTATATATATATATATATATATATATATATATATATACTATA
>NC_020491.1:12557769-12562021 GCF_000184155.1 Fragaria vesca subsp. vesca
CATCTCAACCGTACAATGTCTAAAACAACTGTGTAGATCATTCCTGTAAAGTTTCATCAAATTTGAAGATCATTTGGGTACCGAATTAGATTAAATAATTCAACAGAACAAAAGTTGTCCAAATAGAACCGTTCGTGTAAATTACGATTACGGAAGCTCAAATGATCTTCAAATTTGATAAAACTTTGCAGGAATGATCTACACACTGTGTTTTAGACATTGTACGGTTGAGATGTGGAAATACGACCTGAAAGTGAGCGAAATAAGGAGTCCCGCACTTTAATTTCAAAGAGGGATCCCTTTCTGGAAGGGGACTGTATATATATATATATATGTGTGTGTGTGTGTGTGTGTGTGTGTGTCTTATATATCAATCAATAAGAAATGTAATGCTAGTGGTTGAAACCTGATCCAACGAGTTGAAATCATCGCCTATACGTGTAAATGGTAGCTTTTGTTGATGACTAGAGTCCATTGAAGTGCCTGCATAGGAAGGTGGTTCAGGTGGAAAATTATCTTGAGAATCTTCAAACGTTGATTCGCCATTCCCCATGTTTGGGAGGTAAATGTGTCCTAAATCAGAAAATGGAAATACAGAAGTATGTAGATTAGAGGAGACAATTCTTGACGCATGCCTTACATTAGTTCATTCTGACGCATAAGTTAATTCTCCCCCAACAAATTCAATCAGCAGAATAAGACTCAAAATATGACAATTCTGCTATTTAGCTTACACAATTACAAACTTAAGTAGTCATCTCCATCCAGCTGAATCAACCTATATGTCCTGCAATCCAGACTAAACCCTTCGAGTTGGAACATTAAAAAGGTTCAAGGTCAGGTCAGTTAGTGCAATTCCCTTAAAGTTCCTAATCATAGATCAAATTCTTAGTTTGCAAATTGCATTGGATACCAAATTCTGCTAACAATTGAATCAGAACTCAAATCCTAATAAACTCAGAATCCAAGAAATCCATGCTAACAATAAAGCTTGACAATTTCTGACACCATATCAAACTATAGATACTCAGAACTTAAGAAATGTATGTACTTCTAAAACTCAAATTCATTTTTCATGCACAACTCATCAAACAACACTAATAAATTAATACAAGAATCTGGATGCTGAAGCAAATCACCCACAAACCCATGAGGACATGTCATCAGAACAAAGAGCAGAGATTCAACAATCAGCAACAAACAGCAAAACCAGTGATCAGAAAAACAGAGATTATCAGACTCAAACCTGTGATATGATGATGGCAGAGATGAAAGGGGGATTCAAATGGGATTGATTGTTCAAACAAGTTCGGTGCTTGTGATCTCTTAAATACCAAAAAGTCAACTGGGTGGCGTTGGGCTTCTTCTTCTTCTTATGTTCCTTAAAGTTCCAACTTTTTTCCTGGTCTTTCTTTCTGTTTCACTTTCTCTTTCTCCGGGGGTTTCTAAATGGGAGTAGATAGCGTGCACACGTTGGAAATATGGGCGTACAAGTTTGAATAGTCACCGTCCAAAGGGATTTAACCGCTAAAGGACAAGCACAATCTGGTCAGATATCAAAGGCAAAAGAGTTTTGAAGGCCTAAACACAACAGAGCTAAAAGGACTTGTACTTTCACCTTAAATCCGCTAGAGTTGGGACTTTCTAGAAAGAAATGGATACCGGGGATCTAGATGGATACGTATATCCTAGCTTTATATACGTCTATGTTTGGTGTGTGATTATTCTTGCTTTCGGATTATGTATAAAACGGTAACCTTGGTAAGATAATGGAGTTACACATGACGTATATACTAATATACATATTTTCTTGTCCAATGGTACATTACTACGTTGGAAAGAGCAATTGATTATGTGAACACATGTTTTTAAGTTCGTTTCAACACACTACTAAATCCCGACGAATTGAAAATGAGACTTAAGACTACAATAAGTAAGCTCTTCATGTGTGAATGATGAACATATTGTTTGTTTAAAGATAGGTAACGGTGATTCTTTAACAACCAACGGAGTTTGCACTTGGTTGCAATTGACTCGACAAAAATTCAACTAAAATTTTACATGCAAGTTGTTTCACATGCACCGAATGATTAAGTTCTTAACCTAAAAAGTGTTTAAGATATCCTAGCACAATAAAAAACGATTAACAAGTTGTCAAGTTAAAAGTACTCGCATGGAATTAAACGCTTATAATACATCTCAATTGATTTATGTTGTGTGTATGCATGTCTATTTATAATTATACTAAAATAAAAAGACGAATTACATCAAAATTTGCTATAATAAAAACAAACCAAACCAAACCCGTATTTCTCTCTCTCTATTTCTCGCCAAAAAAAAAACCCGTAATTTCTCTCTCTCTATATCTGTCCTCTCTCCCTCTTTTTCTCTCATCCCTGCTTGTGGGTGTGAATTTCGTCTGAAAATCACCATCGGCCTCTAGCCCCTCAACGCAATAACAACTCAGGCCGTTGTCGATCTCGTCGTTGATGCCACCTTCTTTCACTTCATCGATCACATCCCTAATTGCTCATGCTTCTTGATCCATCTCATTATTCAAATCATTCCACCAGCTAACACATCTAGGAGAGATTAAAAATCTTCTTGTGTTGGTCATCATCAAGCTAGGTATAGGTCGTATGATATTTGATCAATGTGGATACGAATCTGGCAAGCAAAATAGGTGGTGTAGCTAGAGTGAGCAATGGACCAACGTGGTGGTGGTGGTGGTGATGGTGGAGGTGGAGGTGTCCGCGCAGGAGCATCATTCATATGGTTTATTTCTTGCTCCTTGTTCTTGTCTATAATGCTCGGAGGCGGGTGTCTTATAACCTATATAATCATTCCTCATGACCCAGGATCCATGTCCTGGCTTGCTATTACTGGAGTTGTATTGGTTTGTCTTCCATGGATGTTTTGGTTCTTCACATTCATATATCGTGTCGTTAGTCGGATGCGCAAGAATCGATCTAATTCTGAGGTCGTTGCCACACTGGGAAATGTTAACACAGTTGCTTCTATTGGTGGGAAGAATAATACCAATGCTGCTGGAACTACATTGAGCTAGGGCCGGTGTCCATATATGAGAGCACCAAGACAAGCTATTTCTCTGAGGAATGCATATTTTGCTTATCATCATTCAGAGGGTTCTCATTGAAATGTAACCATTATCTAGCTACTTGCACAACAAGTCATGACAAATATTTCTGTTTGAAATTTCATTGCTTATTGTGATGTCGATGCCAATAGTACGTATTAAATTTGGTGATTATTCACGGCTTGCTTTGATCTCTCAATGAATCAATAACTTGGACATGCATATATCTTGATTATTCACGGCTTGCTTTTTGGCTGAAATTTTGCAGAGATGATCTATATATTAGTATTCAATTAAATACTAAACGGTGAAGATGTGAAAATTCGATTAAAAAGTGAATCTAAAATGAAAATCTGTACCGTAAGAATAAATAAGGACATCTTTACATGAGAAAGATTATATATATATACCCTTGAAATTAAGTGTGGTGCTCCTCATTTCGCTCACTTTTAGGTCACATCTCCACCGTTCAGTGTCTAGAACATAGTGTGTAGATCATTCATGCAGAGTTTCATCTAATTTGGAGATCATTTGAGCTTCCGTAATTGTGATTTACATGAACGGTTCTATTTGGACAGATTTTGTTTAATTGATTCGTTTAATCTAATTCGTTTAATTATGTTAGGACCTTAAGATTGAACGGTTAAGATCGAAAAATTTGTCAAATTCTCAATTCCTTATATAAGTCACAATAGTAGTGTTCACTTGGTCAGTAATTGACCAAGATATTCATGGTCAGTCACCGTTGGATATAAATCTAAGGGTGGAGAGAATTATTTTTAAGTTGAGTTGTTTTGTTTGCAACCCTTGGATGTAAATATAACGGTGACTGACCATGACTGTCTTGATCAATTACTGACCAAGTGAACACTACTGTAAGTCACAATAAAAGATCTCTTAATGGAAGAGAGATATATATATATATATATATACAATCCTGATCAGGTGTGGACGTCCTCACCAATGGTTTTGGTGCGGATTTCCATTTTTGCACCACTTTTCGATCGAATTTCCTCATCTTCACCGTTTAGTATCTAGATAATATTGTGTAGATCATCTCTGAAAAATTTCAGCCAATTTGGTGATCATTAAGGCCCTCAAACTCGAGTTTTTCTGGTATGAACACAACCGGACAAAATTCAGTCCGTCCATTTG
>NC_020491.1:12562041-12579399 GCF_000184155.1 Fragaria vesca subsp. vesca
CGATCGAAAAGTGGTGAAAAAATGAAAATCTGCACAAAAAAATTGGTGCGGACGTCCGCAGTTGAGAAAATCCGTATATATATATATAATAAAAAAATACAACAACATATCACAGCAAGAAGCTACATCAGCCATATCATATTTAATCAATTAAAAGAAAAAGATCTCAACGTATGAAACAATCCATAAGGCTACACCACATAAGGTTTAACTTTTCTATTTTCGGGCAAATGGGTACTTTCCCGGTGTAAATTCATACTTTATGTTTACACCTAGAACAAGACTTGATAATTGACGATTTGAAATTCAAAACCCCACCCACACAAAGCGGGAAATTTTATTCTAGAAATTGCTGCTTTATAATAATTATAAAAAAAAATGAAATTCTCTTTCAATATATAAAGTCATGTCACTTCTCTAAGGCTCTCTATCAGAGTTTGATATTGGATTTTGAAAAATCAAAAATGGCGGAGACGAAGAAGCCGCAAAGCCTCAACGACAGTCACTACCGCCTCCTCCAAGACCTCAGCTCTCCCAAACCCTCCGGTACTTTCAAAACCAATCGCTTTTGTTTTCTCACTTTATTTGGGGATTTCCATTTTCTAGGGTTTTTTTATTTTCTTTTCTGATGTGATTTCTCTTTCGGTTTTTGGATTTGGATTGAATCGCAGAGCAACCGAAGGTGACTAAAGTGAGGATCGAAGGCGCGCGCCGTCTCTGTAAGGTTCGAGTGGCTTCCGATGACGACGATGAAGCGCCGAGTTTCTCTCCGAATGTTGATTTCGAGTCGCCGCTGCCGCAGCCGAAAAGGAGTGAGGCTGAGAGAGGCGGTGACGGCGGTGGAAATGAGATTAGGGGGATATTGGATGACCTGAGCTCGAGGCTTGAGTTTCTGTCAATCGAGAAGAGAGGTGCCGGAAAATCTAAGAAGGTAGAAGGTTCTGGTTTTCCGGAGGAGGATGGTTATAAGGATGCGGCGCCGTCGTTTTCCATTGCTTCCGACTTGTCTGATTCGTCTGCTGAGACCACTAAGCCTCGTAGGAAGGGAGTTGTGAGTAATGTGGGAGATGAGCATGAAGAGAAAAGTGAATTTCGATGCAAGTCTGAGAGTGATGACAGAAATGGAGAGGGTGATGATGACATCGATTGTGTGGTTGTGAGGGCTAAGAAGACAGAGAAAGAAGCAAGGAGGCGGGGTGGTAGCTATAAAGATTACTATGATTGTGATGAGGATAGTGGGGTTGAGGAGTTCAGGGATGAATGTGTTGCGAAGGATGATGGTTCTATCACTATGAGTGGTCTGACATACACTTATAAGTTACCGGGGAAGATTGCAACAATGTTATTTCCGCACCAGCGTGAGGGCTTGAAGTGGCTTTGGGCTCTGCATTGCCAGGGGAAGGGTGGAATCTTAGGAGATGATATGGGCCTTGGAAAAACAATGCAGGTATACTGCTTTCCTGGTTATTTTAGTATGAGTGAATTTTGTGGTATAGTTTATGAACACCGGTTTTTGTCATATTGTAGATTTGTGGCTATTTAGCTGGTTTGTTTCATTCTGGCTTGACTAAAAGGGTGATGGTGGTGGCTCCTAAAACATTACTTTCTCATTGGATAAAAGAATTAACAGCTGTAGGTCTCTCTGACAAGATAAGAGAGTGAGGCTGCTTGGTCTTTTCCTTCGTATGTTTTTATAATTATCTACATGAACAAAATAGTAATCATATACCTTTTCTTTGATGTAGATACTATGGGACCTGTCCAAAAGCTCGGAAGTATGAGCTTCAATATGTACTTCAGGTAATTCCCAAGAGTAAATCATTAATTCTGATTAAGATGCAGTGAATAAACTGATCTAATTATCAATGTTTACTTTTAATTCATTTATCTGAAATACATTAGTTCTAGGGCATTTAACCATCCGTATGATATATGTGATCTTAGTTTGACTGTCGTAATTGTTTATTCTTGAGTGTTAGAAGTTAGAACTATAGGAACATTCCGATTTCATTTTCTGCTGCCATCCACATGATATAAGCGATCTTAGATTGAGTAAAGTTGTCGTATGACTTTGGCTGCTTCTCTTCTTCAGTAGTAAAACAATTTTAAGTTGCTCATATCATTTCTCGTATTTTACATTACCTTTCTTGTAGGACAAGGGCATTCTTCTGACAACTTACGATATTGTGCGAGTCAACTTTAAATCTCTTAAAGGGAGTGACTATATTCTCGATGATGGAAGTGAGGATCTGATATGGGATTATATGATACTTGATGAGGTAAGAAAGGGTAGGAATTCAGACTTTCAGGAACTGTGACAAAAGGTCTTATGTGTAATACTGTATTCTTTTCACAATCTCTCCCTCTGACAAGTGCGAACAAGCACACACAGACACAATATCGTCACATGTTTATGTGCGCACACGTCTGGAGGTTCCTTTATAAGGTCACTACAGTATTTACATACTTGTAAATGTTATGATAACTTCTATTATTCAGCTAATGATCATCATTCAAACACACACACACCCCTACTCACACCTGTCCATGGATCATTTATACTTGAAAGGAACTTGGTTGCCTGTTCAAGTGAACAACACTACATGGTGCGTCAAACATGCCATTCGATTAGTGTGAGAACTTCATGGTACCATGCCCATTTTGTCAAATCTTCCTCTATTGACTGTCCTTTCTGCAATTCCAGGGTCATCTCATAAAGAATCCCAGTACACAAAGGGCCAAAAGTTTGCTTGATATACCCTGTTCACATCGCATTATAGTAAGTGGCACGCCGTTGCAAAACAATCTCAAGGTACTGTCCGGTTTTTTTGAAGGCGCATTTTTTATTTCTGGTCCATGTTATTCTTCCATCATTTCATATATTCAAAACAAATGTCCTCATAATTTGCATAATTTCTGTGCTTCTGATCTTCATAATAGGAGTTGTGGGCCTTATTTAATTTCTGTTGCCCTGAGCTTCTGGGTGATAAGAAGTGGTAAGAATCTTCTTCTTCTTCTTCTTCTTTTTTTGTTTTTTTTGTTTTTTTCAGTTAAGTTCTACTTCTATATGAAACTCTAGATGATGTTCAGGTTTAAGGAAAAATTTGAGTCGCGCATTTGTCGTGGAAATGAGAAAAATGCTTCAGATAGGGAAAAACGTATTGGTTCCACAGTAGCACAGGTAATGATATCATATATCTTTTAGTAAGATTTGTGTCTCTGATTTGATATAGTTTCTTTCTTGGGGTTGGATAGTTCATGACTTACGCCTCTTGTATCCGGACTACAAGAAACATGGCTGATGTAGACAGTAATGGATATTCCTCGACTATCTAATTCATGTTTACTAGCTCAATAGAAATGAGTGCACAATATCATACTCAAGAAGGTTTGATATCTGGTGAAAGTAATTTCAAGTGTCACTAACTCAAGTTTTAGGTTTAAATTTGTTCAGAGTTATTATCAATCAGTCTTGCTGATGAGAGCATTAGGTCTCTTAAATCATAAAATATTATGCCAACTCTGACTTTAGCTTATTTAGCTTAAAAAGTATGACCCGGTTTTCACTGAGGTAGTAAGAATACATCTCAGAAATAACCAAAGTTCAATTGCAAGGTTGCAACTTCCAAGATGTGAGGTATCTGTAGTTGTGTGTCTGTGATGGTGTGTTTGTTTTTATGTATTGAAATGCAAAGTGTAGTTGTGCTTCAAAATATATGAACTGTTCTCTTTTCATATCTCTTTTTGTTATTATGGCTGCAACCTACGTTCTCTATTGCCTGACAATGTTATTCATAGAACCTTGGTACTTGTAACAGGAGCTTAGAGACCGTATCCAACCTTTTTTCCTGCGTCGCCTGAAGAATGAGGTGTTTAAGGAAGATAATGACCAAACAAATGCCACACTGTCTAAAAAGAATGAGATCATTGTTTGGCTTCGTTTAACCAACATTCAGGTTGACAATTTTTTTTGAATCTTGTATAGCAGTGTCACATACTATTACTATGTTTCTCAAGTATGATCTCTTATTTTATGTAGCGAAAACTTTATGAAGCATATCTAAAGAGTGAGCTGGTTCTTTCTGCTTTTGATGGGTCACCATTGGCTGCACTTACGGTACAGTTTGTTATTTAGTTCCTTGCTCTTTTATTGCTTATGTGGTTCAGATTTAGATCAACATATAAGTTATGAATCTTATTCTCAAATCGGTCGTCCGCGTTTTTTTGCCTATCATACTGAAATGGTAACAAGGTCCTCTGGATCTTAAGTCCTTATACATTGTTAAACTTTCAGAGTGATAAAATAGTGCACTTCAAACTTTTTAGATCCTTGCAGATATATGATGCTCTCATATAAAACTGACTTCAAGTATTTTTAATCATATAAATAAGTTCGTGATGGTCCACCCAACCAGAAAAACAAAGTGTGGGATTTTGTTTAACTTGTTTTCCACTGAAAGTTTCAGAATTCATTTTGGTGTGTCATGGACTAGTTGAACATGTTGGGTTGAAAATGGATAGGGTTTATAATATGATAACATATAAACTTATTGGAGTAAATTTTGATAAGGTATGTTTTTGAATGTTAAACCAAACTATGTTTAGCTAGTCATGGAACTTCTTGATATTTAAAATTAGTTAGTGTACATAAAATTCTTGTTTGTGTTCCATGTTATTTATTTTCAAATCCGTACATCTTGGAAGATGTTTTAGACTCTTGGAAGATTTTTTACTCTGTCTTGGAAGATTTTTTTTAGAATTCTTGGAGAAATAATATATTGCACTTGAATGACTCAATGTAGCTATTATGATATTTACTCAGAGTAATAGAAATACAAAATATTAGTTGTAGCTTTTCTATTTGTATCACAACAGATGATGATCATTGACTGTTTGATCTGAGGCAGATTTTGAAGAAAATATGTGATCATCCACTTCTATTGACGAAGCGAGCTGCTGAAGATGTGCTAGAAGAGTTGGATTCAATGTCTAAGCCAGATGATGTTTCTATGGCAGAAAAACTAGCAATGTATATAGCTGATGTTGCTGAGAAAGAGGAATTTTTTGATGAGAACCATGCAAACCTCTCTTGCAAAATATCTTTCATAATGTCGTTATTGGTATGGATTCTGGGCTCTGATAGATTTGATGTTTTCATGTTTTTATGTAATTCATTGACATTGCATTAAAATGTGTCTTTGTCTTTAACAGGATAACTTGATTCCCGAGGGGCATAATGTTCTCATCTTTTCCCAAACTAGAAAGATGCTGAATATTATTCAGGTTAGTTGCTTAAACTTATGTGTAGAGAATAAAAATGAATTCTGGGAGATTTTATCACTGGTCTTCTTAGGGCACTTATTACATTACTTGCTTGCAAAATCTGGATGAGAATGCATGCCATCTAGGTTCTATACAAAGTTCACCCTTAATGTATTTACCCTATTACATGAGTTTTGATAAATGTTCCATTATCACATACTTCTGGATATACTGTACTAAAGAGATTGAATCAGTGTAAAGGAGATCATAGAAATTGTTTAAGCGAAAATATTGAAGTTTGAAATCAGGAGGTTTTTGTGATCATAGAAGGAATTTAATAGAACAAAGCCAGAGGAGTCTTCTTAAGTAGTAAGTTAGTGACAAGCTTGGATGATTCCTCAAGTTAAGTAGTGAAACAGAAATTGCAAGCCTGAGGTTTTTGGAGTTGGCCTTCAGAGAAGAGACTGTCTGATCATTTTCTATCAGACAAGCATATCTTTTTTCATAACCAGCAAATTAAGTTGAGACAAGAGTCAAAAAAACATTTTACTAATTCTAACAGCTGTTAAGATCAAAATATGTTTGTACCCAGTTGTTTTCAAAGCTTTTTAAATGATATGCACAAAAGTAGTTGCTTTGAATAAAAGATATGTGGGCACATGGTTTCAGAAAACCGTACGATTTTCCTGATCTAAATTCTAAATAAAGTAGGTTTTACATGAAGAAGATTTGGCTTAGCATGTTCTCGGGTAGGAGAAGAGCCCAAACGGGAATTATTCATGGAATTTTTTTCTCTACAGGAAACACTAATATCCAGTGGGTACAAGTTCCAACGCATTGATGGTACCACAAAAGCTACTGAAAGGATTAGGATTGTTAATGTAAGTGCTAAAAAATAATGAAGTTGGTAGAAATCATTTGTTTAGAATGTAATTTATATTTATATTTCTTTTTCCTTTCAGGATTTCCAAGAAGGTAATGGGGCTCCCATATTTCTCTTGACTTCTCAAGTTGGTGGTTTGGGTCTTACACTTACAAGAGCTGATCGTGTGATAGTGGTTGATCCTGCTTGGAACCCGAGGTGATATATTAAGACTTATTATCTATTTTCAAATTCTCTGGTTCCATTTGTTGTTTGTTTAAACTCACTGTGATCGGGGTGCAATAGATACGTCCTGTATCTGACCTTGTGGGCAGTGGTAATGTTTCGTTAATGACAGTACTCTTTTCTTAGACCGTGAACAAATAATATCTGGAACATACAAAAGGAGTCTACTTAATTGAATTGAAGATCAAATTCTTGATACAAGATCATTAAGTACTTTCGGATATACATCTAATGTGTGTTGTTGGGAATCTGTTATAATGTGTCCCATTTACTGTATAATTTGTGTATCTGGGCCTAAGATAATTGAGGTTTATTTTACTGTACGAATTAAAAGCATGGGAGAGAAATTGACAAATTAGATTAGGATTAAGTGATTTGTCGAGTCAGGATGATAATTGAGAAATGAAACTGTTTTCACTGTGTTTCCTTTTCTTTTATCTGAAAAGCTCTGCTCATGTTACAACGGATAAAACAGAATAATATACTGTCAGAAAATATTTCAAGGTTGCCTTGCTGAGTGTAAAATTTTCCGGTTTTTTTTCCTGAAGCTTAAAGGCTTGGTTTACTTGGAACCATGCTTGTTGTCATATGCCTCCATTCTATTATTTAAATCTGCATTCTGCATACGTTTGGCTGTTATGTATATGCACTTTCTTTTGAATTTTCAATCCACATTTACTATTCCTTTATTGACTTATAACATATAATGGTCTATTTTTTGGTTAATGTTATTTTTCTTATATTTGCAGTACTGATAGCCAAAGTGTGGATCGTGCATATCGAATTGGCCAGAACAAGGATGTGATTGTATATAGATTAATGACTTGTGCGACTGTTGAAGAAAAGATCTACAGAAAACAGGTAATGGATTGCTTTTTTCCATGTATTTATACTGAGCGGGTATATATATAGTTTCCATTTATTAGATTATTAACTTTGAGGCCTGGGGTCTATATATATTGCTGCAACTGCAATTGTGAAATTTACAATTTACATCTGATATCTTAAATACATTTGTTTGTGTTTGACACAACAAACATTCTTGCCCTTCTGCTTTGCTGTGCTATCTGTGCTGGTTGTTGGCCTGTCTGAGTTTATACTATAGCATGTGTGGTTCCATTCTACTTCACATTCGAAGATTATGTATAAGAATATTGTATTTACTTGTCAAATTATATTGTTAGATTTACAAAGGAGGATTGTTTAAAACTGCAACTGAGCAGAAGGAGCAGATTCGGTACTTTAGTCAACAGGTAAATGCTTGCAAAGTTGTAATTAGTTCTTCAGCTACTGTAGATCCTAACCACTAGACAAATTCCGGGTTGTATAATGCTATTGTTTAACTTTTCAGGATCTTCGTGAACTTTTCAGTCTCCCACAACAAGGTTTTGATGTTTCCCTTACTCAGAAGCAGCTAAATGAGGAGCATGATCAACAGTACACAATGTACGGAATCAGTAGCTGCCAACATTTATGAGCTGTAACCATGGCACCTATATTATAAAGAAAAAAATTTAAATAAAAAATCCTCATATATCTGTCCTAATGTGCACTTTTTAGATTATCTTGTGTTTTGTTACTAAATAGCAACCTTATTAGGTAACCAATATTAATATTAATTTTTCTATTATCTTAAACCTTAGCTGATAGATTCTCACATACAAAATAGCAAAGATCTTAGAGACAGTCACAGAATTTGCGATTATTCTGGTAGAGTTAGATTTTGGTACGCAAGTATGGTTTTAATATTACGGGCTCTAAATCAATTTTTCGTAGTTTGGACTCTATTCATTAAGTTATTTTGTGATTCTGTTATTTACTGCAGGGAAGAATCTTTACAATCCCATATAGAATTCTTGGAAACTCAAGGGATAGCTGGTGTCAGTCACCACAGTCTACTCTTTTCCAAGACAGCACCACCTCTGCCAGAGGTAGATGCGGAACAGGAGGAAGTTGAAAGGTGAGGATTGGACTTCTTTTTATTTATTCTTTTTATTTAGATGCAAGATCGTGGTCTTCTTTTTGTTTAGAGGATTGGCCTTTTCTGCTTTTGCTGTCTTGCATGTAGTCACTAATGATTTCATTATAAACTCTAATTCCTGCAATGAAATGATTTCAATCTGTAATACTGGTGCTTTGTCCTTTATCTGGGTGCCTTTATTTTCTGGGTGCAGAATTAGACAAACTTTACTCGTGGGAAGCTCAACTTCAAGTTCCGCACTTGAACGTAATGTAAATGGGTAAGAGTTCTATGAATGGTACTTCTCAAATTTGTCTACATCAATAATGGTATAAATCATTGCATGGTGAACATTTGGTTTGCATTACTGGCAGGGCTGAGTACGCTTTCAAGCCTAAGGATGTAATATTAAGCAAGAAGCTGTCTTCTTCACCAGTTAATGCAGGAAAAATGACAAAATCAGAGATTAAAGAGAACATCAATAGGCTGTCACAAACTCTTGCGAATAAGGTATTCTGAACACAGCATCTCTGATCTTCGTTTAAGAACCGGTGATCGTATTAATTTGCTTCATAACTGATTAAAATGCCTGTGTAGTCAGGTAAGGGAACAACTAACTAGAGTAGATATATTTCTTTCTGTAGTCCTTGATTGATGAGCCACGATTGTTAATAAATTTTGAATTACTTTGCAGTCTTTGGTTGCAAGATTACCTGATAAGGGACAGAAAATAGAGAGGCAAATATCTGAATTGAATGCTGAGCTTCGTCGATTTGAGAGGGATGTTATTGACTTGGATGATGTAACTGCGGATCTTAAAGGAGTGGTGATCTAAGACCACGGTAACATTGCTGGAGAAGGAAACAAGCATGGGAAAAAGCTAGGCATGCTGTTTTCATTATAATTTTGGTCGAAACTATCAAACAAAAATATAGTGCTGTATATTGTTTCAGCCTGCTAGCATAGTCTCACTACGGAGCAGTGAGCATTTTGTTCTGTCCATGTATGTTGAACTTGGAAGCATTTATCAAGATTAGTTTTGTTCTCTGTCCACACTTTCAATTGTTAATTTTGCACATGTTTGCATGCCGTAGTCAGCAATTGTAGATAGTTTCCACCTAGTTTCTATACAGTTTGATTCATCATTCATGCCATGAAAAATGGATAAAAATTGCTGGCTGCTACCAAGTATTGGCAATATGTATGGTAAGGTATAAAAAATCATGTCGAAGTAAGGAACAAATTCATATATGTTTGAAATATGTTCCATTTGAGAAAGCTGAAATGGCACCGTCTTTTTGGAAGGTTTCATATATCTTACCCTTTCTCAAAGCATTTCTTTGGGCAATGATCTCTAAGAACATGCCAACATGGAGTGCGAATCAAACCAACGTTTGAATTACTCAAACGTACATATGTTTTAGAGAAGTGAATTCATACCCATATTGTTGATGTTTTAGCATCTTTACCACATAACTGGTTCAGGATACATAGTTGAGAATAACTGGATTTTTTTTCCTGAAAATGATACAAATAATGTCTGGTAGCTTATAAAGTCGATTATTTCATCTTCACCGGTAGCATGTAATGAAGATTTCTGAAACAATGGAGCATGTATATGCATGGACACTGGGCGTTTATTGTTCTAGTTTCAATTGGATTAAGTTCGTCGGGATTAAACGAGTTCATTGCTGGTTAGCTTTTGATGCTTGGATTGGCAAACCTAGCTTTCTTAGGTGTGGACCATGTAAGAAAGGCGCTAGGAAAGAAGGGAGAATTCTATTACAATGGAGAGGTAGTCACTCCATGCATAAGTAGATTAGCTTGACCATCTCTATATAGAACTAGTGAACTTGATATATTGGTACCTCCATGCTAGCTTTCACTCGCCGGAATATGAAAAGTAGTTTCCCCTACCGACGATAGGTAGGTAGCAAAAGAAAGAAAGAAAATGGAAAGTAGTCCATTCCATGTATCAGGGACTCCAACCAAAAGAAACTTTCATCCCACTAACTAACCAAGTAAAAGTTTCAACCTTGGAATCATATAAAGATTTTGATTACTCAAATACATCTACTTGCAAAGCAACCAAATCTAAAAGCCCTTCAAAATAATGAAGAGAAGAGTGCAAATGAAGCTATGTGCAGCAGTATGAACCTGAATGAGCTTTCTCTCGGTTGTTGCTTTTTGTTCTATATTTTCAACTTAGTACGTAAAGCATGAGAATATTGTTTCTTAAGAAAACAGCAACGGAATGTTTTTAGCCTGATGATAACACTTTTAAAGAAAGGGAATCTGCAAAAGAGAAACTAAGATGAAAGAAAGTCTAAAAGTGACGAACACAAAGAAAGGAATCCAACATTCCTCATTTGCAATCTAGGTACCTAATGAGCAGTAACCTTAAAAAACCTAATTTGACAAAAAGAAACCACCTCAGGGGAATTCTTAAACGATCCTACCATCTACACCTGTAGTGGGTCGTTTAAATCTCATTCCTGATTTCAAATACTTCTTCATATACAACATACAGAGAGCATCAATTACGATGCTCACCTAAATAGAACCACAGTTCTCAGTGCCTCTCCTACATTTTCACTAATCTATTTTCCTCAAAGAATAAGAGTTAAGACCTATGGATGCAATGGAAAACCAACCTCAAACGTTTTCCAGTTTGCAATACAACTCTCCTAGTCAAGGAGGAGGTCAAAGCTTATGAAAATAACCTCTCTTCCAGGACCTGGTCCAAGAGAATTAAAATTGAACAAAAACAAAGGAATTTACCAAGGAGCCTTCTGATTGAGCACAATGTGTACTAATTTCAGGATCTTGTCATACCGAAAGTATCAGCTAGTCAGAGCTTGTTGAGCCACTCCATCTACCTTGCAAGTAATCTTCAACTGAGATGCTTTGTTCACCACTACTCGTAGAAAAGGAATCATCTTCCAAGTCTAGCAATGCCAAACTAAGATGGGTTTTGATATTTTTAGGAACTTCACCATGTGCATCAAGTTCATCTGATGCCCTTGAAAGTTTCGGCTAGTCAAAGCTTGTTGAGCGACTCCATCTACCTTGCAAGTATTCTTCAACTGAGATGCTTTGTTCGCCACTACTAGTAGAAAGGGAATCATCTTCCAAATCTAGCAATGCCATGTTAAGATGGGATTTGATATTTGTAGGAACAACTTCACCATCCAGTGCGTCAAGTTCATCTGATGCACTGACTTGTTGCCTTGCCCACCTAGTTATTTCCTCATCACCTTGAAGAAGCTTCAGAACCTGTGATGAAAAAGAATCACCAACAAGTAAATAAATATGGAATAAATATCTAAAACCAACAAACTGAGTGAGATGCAATTTCAATAAACAAGAAAAAAACAGTGAACTTACAGTGCTGATCTCGGGCCGAAGTCCAGGAGCATGTCTAATGCAAAGGTTAGCAGCCACAACCATTCTCTCAATTTGGTCATGATCATAGTCACTCCCCATGCTTGGGTCTAGCAGTTGGGCAACCTCCCCACCTTTCAGTATTGGCTTTGCCTGGAATCCACCACCATTTATGGACATAAATCAGTTAAGTTTAGACTTTTACAAAATCACACAATAGCTGTGTTGGACCCCAAAAACAGAAAATGTGCTTAGGAATTCACAAGAGAATATTCAGGGAGATTACACACAAGTAAACATTACAAGTTTGTACACAGACAACTTACCCACATCACCAGACTTTCCTGGTCTTTCGGACATTTGCTGTAGATTGGTTGTCTACCAGAAAGAAGCTCAAGGAGTACAACACCAAAGGCATAGACGTCAATTTTATCACTAACTTTGCCATGCATGAAGTACTCTGGAGCCAAGTAACTGCCATATATAGTGTCAGATACTATTTAAAATTGAGGGGAACATGGATACTGAAGAAGACATTACGTACCCAAATGTTCCGGCAACATCCGTGCAATCAATATGTGATGACGTCGATGCCAAACTTGCAAGTCCAAAATCTGAGAGCTGAAAAGACATAACAAATGTGATAAGCATAGACGCTTCAAGTAAATAACCAGAAATACTATAGTTACAGCACAACACCTGTGGCTCAAAATCATCTGAAAGAAGGATGTTGGAAGACTTTACATCCCTATGGATCACAGGTTCTTCACAGCCATTGTGTAGATAGTTGAGTGCCTCCGCTACACCTAAGGCCACATTATATCTATCATGCCAACTGAATGAATTCCCATCTTTCTTATTACCTGTATCAGAAATTACCCTTTTTGAGTTGAAAAAAATATAATAAATAAGAAAATCTGAGTTCCTGGTCCAAAAGAGATGGACTTCAAAGAGACTATTACTCACCATGCAGGTTGTCTTCTAAGCTTCCTCTTGAGATAAAATCATACACCAAAACTAAATTGTTGTCGAAACATAATCCATATAGAGAGATTATGTTCTTGTGATTTAAAGTTGTGATGATCTCAATTTCATGCACAAACTCTTTCAATATATCTGCTGATGGCTTCAGGATTTTCACTGCCAGCTCCTTCCCATCTGAAAGATGGCCTCTATAAACATGACTACTGCCTCCTTTTCCAACCATGTTCTCTGCAAATTGGAATTTCGAAAGTTGTTTGAATAACATGCAAACAGAGTCAAGTCAAAACCAGGATCACAAGTCTAGGAAAAGAGACGGACCAGGTAAGAAGTTTGATGTTGCCAACAAAAGTTCCTCATAGCTAAACAGTCTACAGCTGGATGAGTATTTCTTACATAACTCTAAAAATTCTTCAGGAAGGCTCTCCATCCCATGGTTGGGGGTCAGAGGAGGGAAGCTTTCATTAGAACCAAGTGACACAGTTGCTTCACTTATTCCATCAGGCATGGAAGAATGATCTCCATCCTGGCTAGAATTACTGTGTTTCTGATCAGGATGAACAACAGCCGAAGTATGGGAACTCAACGGTTTTGAAAAACGTCCTAAAACAGATGTCTTTTCAGGAGATTTCTCCTTGTGTTGTTGTCTTCTCAAAAATGTCCATCGAAGAATGGACCAACCGGGTTTGAAACAGTGCGGCCTTTGATTCTTGACAGAGTTGAGGCTCTGGAATGGTACCAAAGCCAAAGACTCGTCCTTTGTTTCATCGCCAGGCAATTGAGTCCCAGAATTATCCAATAAAACTGAACCACCTTCACAATTCTGACATTTTGTCTGAAGGCTTTTCTTCTCACATTGATTTACTTTAACATCCTCAAGAACCTCCACATTCTTCATAGATGACTTACGATTATTACCTGTTCAATAGCAAAGTACACAAGCTAAGTACCTACTCATACCAAAATCAAATAGTCAAACACTGAACTAAAATAAGCAAGACTCAGAAAATAAAAATACACAAAGACCTTGTAATTGATGTGTATTGCTATCAACTTCATCCCTCTTGAACACAACCTTGCCATTATCGATAGCGAAAACCGAGAAACTTTTGGGTAATTTCCAGGCACAATACTTGGCAACAGCAACCGATGATCGAATTCTGTGGTGGGTTTTGGAAGGTCCAACAATCACAACATCAGCATGAAATGCCTGTGCTTCCCTCGCTAGAATTTTTCTGATGGGATTGCCTCTACACACCTTTAGCTTCAGATCAACCTGCCCACAATCCACACACACACACACACACACTCAATCCTCAACACCCAAAATCGAAACTTAACCAATCCCTGATCACAACTCACAAACTCATCTCACAATCCAAATTCACCAACCCACAAAACACACAAAACAATCAAAACCAAAGTCACTGACCTGCTTCAAGCTACAAAAACCTTCATAAGCAGAGAGCACAGAATCAAAAGTCTTGACCAACGAAAGCAAACATGAAGTCTCCTCTGCAAAAAATCCAGAACCCAAAATAAAAAACCCAAAAAGCTCAAAACTTTGGCGTCAAATCACAAAAAGCCAATGAGAACAAACCAGAAACGGAGTCGAGGACATGAACGGCAATGACATGGTCACCAGGGTCGGCGACCTTGACGAGGGCCCACGTCAGGAGCTCCTTGCTGTGGGAGTCCAGCTTGACGCCGACGACCACCGTCTTGGGTTGCGCTCCGGTCATCTGGGTCTTCAATCCGGCGTCGTTTTTGGGTAGAAAGTCGGAGACTTTGAGGCAAAGGCGGTTACTTTGGGGGTTTGGGATGCATAGAAATGAGGAAAATGGAAATGGGTTTTGGGAGAAATGGGGAGAGAATCTGGGTGTGGATTTTGGGCGGTTGAGAATGGTGGGGTGAAGGGTAACTGATATAATTGGGTGAAGGGTTTTATGCTATTTGGTTTCTACTTGGTGTCTGTGAGTGTGTGTGAAGAGTTAAAAGAGTGGGAGTGAGGATCTTTCTTTTGGTATTTGAGGCCATTTTGGCTGCCTCTTTTGTCAAAATGTAAGACTGCTGCCTTGACTTTGAGGGGGTCATGTCATCCAATTATTGCATCATTAATAAGCGTACGGTTACATTGAGGCATAGGTTTCCTTTTTGGTGAGCCGAAACTAGGAAGAAACGAATTACAGATGGAAGTTTTTCCTTTGTTTTGGGTTTGTTGAGAATTTAAAGATGGAAGCTTTTGAATTTTGATGGTCCGTTAAGTTGGAACGGTATGCATTAAATCTCTTATGTAGTTTTTTTTTTTTTTTTTTTTCTCGATCTGATTTGTACGTGAGCGTTTGTCATGTGAATGTAGAAGAATCATGGATAATCCAACTAGTGATCTCTCTCTGCAAGGTCATCCATGTGCAGGAGACTTTATAACTCCTCAAACTCAGCTAGTTTTTTTAGGGTAAGAGATGTTTCTTTTTCAATTTTGCTGAAAATTAAGTCATGTTGTGAGGTGGTAAATTAAAGAAACGCGTACGGAAAACACAAATGATAGTTTATTTAGACCTCGATAATCGACATATAAGCTAATAAGTATCTATAAAACTATAAGATTTTATTAAATGATACTGAACAAAGATGTAAAAAACAAAAATATAACTACATTTTTTACGAGAATACTTGTTAGAGAATATATATATATATATATATATATATATATTGTTCTCCTATTTTTCTTTCTGTACGCTCTATAGCGCTCATTGAATATTGATCTAATATGCCATCAAAAGTCCACGTTGGAAATGCCAGAAAGAAAATGTCAAACCCCCCACATGTAGCACTCTAGGATCTCAAAATTGGGTTACATTCTATGGTGTTATGATGTATTGAAAGTTAGGGATGAGAACCATTAAATGGCAAATTATTTACAATATGTTGCGCTATTTCAATGGCGAAAATTCTTCTAAGCACCAAGGTAAAAATGAACTGAACAACTAATATGTAATATTTTCATTCGGTCATTCACGTCGTATTATCATGCATGTATTCTAATACCGTTAACAAAACTAAAACCCAAAAAAATAATCCTAAGTGTTTCCAACACAGGAGATGAGGACCTGAGGTCGAATAAGAGGTACTTTTATTATGGGCGTTTAATTTGATTTGATCAAAAATGAAAATGAAAAGAATGAATTTAGGGTCTCTAATCTTCACTTGATATTCGCATACGGCGATTTGAGGACTTGCACATTAATGGTGCAAGTGCAACATTAATGTGCAAGTGCAACTTGATGAGTAAAATACGCTCCGGCCGTTTCAATGGCTCCAAATTCTGAAAGCACTATACGACACTCAAAAGAGGGGAGGTGACATCGTGAAAGAACAAACTATGGACCATGTAATACAATGTTGCGCTTCCCAAGACCGTGAATTCCCAACGTATCATTTGCCCAAAAAAAAAAGACACGTTACTCGATAACAAAATTGAACAATGAATTACAATCTGAACTCACAAAAAAAATTATCTTATCTCTAACAGATAATTATATTTGTGAAGCCATATTGAACCACCTTTTGTGGAGAAGTCGATTCATAGTATTGTGATGGATTTAGTCTGACAAACGTGATTCGATCCTCACTCCGTTGTTGATGTATAGAGATATTTCTCATATTTTTCTAGCTAATAGTGTTTTCAACTTCCTACTAAAAAATAACTTGATAGAACTGTAAATATGTCAATTTATGTAGAAAAATCAAAAATGTGGTGGAGAAGAGATGCGTAGAGCAATTAGGTGTATAACTCTAGGAAGCTACCCTAAATAGTGCTTGATGAACAGCCATAGGTAAACTGCTATCTTTTGTTTTGTTAAGAGTCGATTACTATTCTTAAACTTAGAGCATTATTGGCCTTTGATGGAGAGTTGGAGGCAACCCTTTTACATTGGGTGAGAAGATTGAAGATGTTCTTAGTTTTCGATTCAAAGAGTAAACAAATTCATGATTGATTTGGAGGAATAGTTTAATAATTGTCATGTTACGATATATTCAAAACAAGCTTCTTGCACGACTCCATCACCCATTTGTATCAACAAGACATTAAACAAGAGGGATTAACTTCATTTTCAATTTTGACCTAACGAGGATGGAGTCGGACGTGAAACTGGAAACTAAAACTAAATAGAATGACACAAATGACAAAGCAATAAAACAAGGAACAAGTAGAACCTGCATGAAGATGAAGTCATGCATGAATGAAGCTTTGCCTCTTAATTTGGACACCATTATCGTTAAATATTGCATATGTTACTTTGAAGGTCAATTTTTTTTTTTTCATGATTGAGATTGGATGAGATCATCTACAATTGGGAAAGGCCAAATGCCCAAACCACATTTCATTTGTGGCTGAGATGACTATCACTTAAGGGCACGCTTTCAATGTGTTATTGTTTATTGGTTTTGAAATCATTTAAGATGGGAGGGAGAATGGTTGCGTGTGATTTTCGAGTTCATGGGAAAGAAATTCAACCATTTTTGGTTTTTTTGGTTTGTTTCTCTAATTAAGACTTTGTTTCTGGGTTCAAATTATTAAAATTTAACGTTTGCAGGCAAGGAGTTATATCTCACAAATGAGATAGGTGAAGTGGATGTGAGAAGGATGGGAAAGGAAAAT
>NC_020491.1:12579419-12597608 GCF_000184155.1 Fragaria vesca subsp. vesca
TTTGATCCGGTCATCCACATCGCTATTATCATGCATGTATTCTAATACCATTAACAAATTAAAACAAAAAAAAAATAAGTCCAAGAGGTGATGACCTGAAGTCAAATAAGAATGTCAAATAAGAAATACTCTTATTATGGGCGCTTTATTTGATCGGATCAAAAATAAAAATAAAAAAAAATTTAAGGTCACTAGTCTTAATTCAATTTTCGCATTCGACGATTTAAGAACTTACATATTAATAATACAAGTGTATTTTAGTACGTAAAATCCGCTCCGATTTTCATCTCCACTCAGATTGGTTCTTGCCCTTTTTGAATTTTGTCATAAACAAAAGAATAGAAATAGAATAGGAATGCTTGAATTGGGGGTTTGGTTTGATTCATGCCTGCCATGCCTGCCTGCCTGCCTGCCTTCTCATATGGTAACGTGGGGGAACATGTGATGTTAACTTGTGCGACTTGGGATTTGAGAGGAGAATATTCTGTCAGTCTGTCTGTCTCTGTGTTTCACAATGCCCCGCCGTTTCTTTATCTCTTTTTGCCCTTCTCTGAACCCATTTCCAATGAGAGACTAAAGTACAGTTCCTTCCACAAAGTCGTATAAAAAGAAAAAATGAGAAAGTGAAATCCCTGCAGCTCCAAATTTACCTTCTCGGTAACTTGTACTTTGTCCAAGATCCAAAGAACGTTTTACCCAGAATTAATCCTAAAAATCAATACATCAAAGTGAACTTGTTAATATTCAGACCAAAAAAAAAAAGTGAACTTGGTAATATGTATATACATCTCGAATAAGTCTACATATGATAACAAATATGATAACAAATCAGCGACGGATCTAGGATTTAACACTAGGGTGGGCTTAAATTTTTTTTTTTCCTAGTTGATTGAAACAATAAGAAAATTTAACGATAGTCTAAAATATTTAACTAAAATATAGTAGATATATATACACTTGATTTATTGAGATGCAATAAGAAAATAAGAACCCAGCCAAAATGTACTACCACTTAACCAATTGCTAGAAAATAAGAATTTTTTTTAGAACTATGTATATTAAATAAAATAAAAGGAGGTTATGAAAGAATTAAATCAAAACTAATACCAAAATACCAAACATCTTACCAAACAATGCTATGACTCATAGCCTATAAGGCCCATTGTGTAGGAGTAAGAAGTAAGAAATAGTAAAAAAAAAGCCTGTAAGGCCCATTGTGTAGGAGTAAGAAGTAAGAAAAAGGAAAAAACAAAGAATGATGAGCCTGGGAGTCGAACTCAGGTGATTGAGTTTGTTGTAATTGTGTTAAACCAAGCCTGTAAATGTTTTTGTTATGCATATTTTGCATACGTTAAAAATCTTATTCAAACAATCTTGGTTGGGCTTGAGCCCTACCAAGCTCTTACCTGGCTCCGTGCCTGTAACAAATTGTTTAATTAATTAATGTGATGTTTTAAATCTTTGAAATTTCAGTATTCCAAAACACTAAATGTTATTATTATTGCTTGTTCTAAAGAAACATGGTGGAATGAGTTTCAGAAACCTACAATGGTTTAACTTAGCCATGCTATGCTAACAAAACGGCTCATCGAAAATCCACAGTCTCTCATTGGCATAGAATACAAGGCAATTTAGTACCCACAGGGTGACTTCCTACACGGTGCAGTGTTGTGTTTGGGAAGCAAAACAAGTACTTGCTAAAGGACTGTGCAATGGGGAAGATATTGACATACTGGAGAGTTAACTAGTTGTCACATACATATTACCACCCAGAGAGGCACCAAAGAGAGTCGCCGATGAGCTTATACTGCAGGACACTAGAACCTGGGATGTCGAAAAATTAGACCAGTCTTTTGCTCCTGAAGATAGAGAGCTTATTCGAAGCATACCACTTAACCGAACAGCACCAAATGACAGGTTAGTCACGAGAAATGTTGCTTACTATATAGCTCGAGATATTGCTCTGGGTTTAGTATTGGCCCCTCCCTCACCTCCGGACACATACAAGAAGTTATG
Organism: Fragaria vesca subsp. vesca; assembly: GCF_000184155.1. Lineage (NCBI taxonomy): Eukaryota > Viridiplantae > Streptophyta > Magnoliopsida > Rosales > Rosaceae > Fragaria > Fragaria vesca. Next base: position 12,581,436 of record NC_020491.1, read on the forward strand.
GAGTGCTATTTGGAATGCCAATGTGCCAAAACAAAGTTGCACTGCAATTTGGAGATCCTGTGTTGATATACTGTCAAATAGACATTGCTGGAGTACAAAAGGCTATGCGGGAACTGTGATACTGTGTGTAGGAGTAGAAAACAACGTCCCATGTTTACACAACGTGGGTATGCACAAGAGGTTGGTTAATGGATGCTACTAGGCTGAGTGAGCAAAGACCAATTCAACAAAGTGATGATGTTACTCTGGGGTCATTTGGAATAGTCGAAATTCACAATTGTGGGAAGGACACAAACAAACTGACAAACAGCACTCGAGAGATGTAGTCTTGATGGCAATGGGATGCTAGGAAGACTCAACCAAAATTAGAGAAAGCACCAAATATGGGATGGCTGAAATGCAATGTTGATGGTGCCTCTGTCGTGCAAACTGGCAGAGGAGGGGCAACTTTGGATTTGAGAGATCGAGCATGGAGGACAGGTACGGGCTGTAGCCTTCAAGCCAATACAGTGCTACCTCACCTTTCCACACACAGCTAATGGCTCTATTTGAGGGAACAAAGATAACAGAAGGCGTAGGATATTCGAATTACTTTTGAGACTAATTGTTCAATACAGGCAGCACCTATGAACCAAAATGAAGGTGACCTCTCTACTTTCAGTTTCATTATTGAGCAACTGAAAGCTCTTACAGATATTTACCGAGTTTGAAGTAGCTTTTGCTCCTAGAGAAGCAAAACAGTAGCACATACTCGCATGGTCTAGCCATATGGATGTCAATGAATTTCACTGTGTGTGTGTGTTTCTTTCCTATCCTCTTCAACAGCGGTGTGTACCGAATTAAAAATTTTGGGTGAGGACAAGTTTCTGGGTTTTTCTAATTGAATGAACCTTAAAGTTAAAATCTCCCAAACATGAAAATAGACATGAAGCAATAGGCAGACGGCCAAATCATTCTAATTAGCACACCCAAATGAACTAATTTCACTTGACGACTAGGTTCAAACCTTTAGAATGAAAATTTTCAGAGAATCTGATAAAATAAAAAATAAAAAACATGTTTCATAGCTTCATACCTGATCACCAACGAATGCAATATTATGTGATAGTCCTAGTATAATTACAAAAGTTCTAAAACAGTCTAACAGAACACCTAGAACCTAATCTGAATCAGTACCTAACTATCTAGCTAGTACATACCTCTACTACATGAAGATTTCTTACAGGTGATATGATATGAGGTGCATCAGTTTCCACGGTTTGGGCAAACATTTGCGAAGTGTGACGGATCTCCACAAACAAAACACCTCCTACCAGAATTGGGATCACCAGTTGCTGACACAAAAGTCCCACCAGTAGCATGTCCTGCACCCTGAGCACCTCTGCCCCCTGAACCTCTGCCCCCGGCACCCCTCCCAGCACTAACATTGGCACGCTGAAAACCTCTTCCGCCATTCCCATTGCTGACATTATCTTCCCATCTACACACCAGCAAATGCATACTTGAAATTTGAACTGAATAATTCCGGACACCGAATATAAGGCAAGTCCTTCTAAGTATTGGAAATCAGAATCTGTATTTCTATTGTAATAGAAGAAAAGTTCATTTGAATGTAAGCATTTTCCCCCAATTTGTTTCATTTGGTTAGCTGACATCTAATCTCAACCTCTTTCCAGATTTACTTCCAAGAAATATACATATCTACAGACACACATGTGCATGTCGTAGTTACGGTAAAATAAATCTTAAAGTTCAAAGTTTATGTGATGCACATACACAAAGAAGTTGCACTCCTGTGATGGGCATTTGTAGAATTTTCTTCCTCTATTCTGTGTGGTATTAGCAGTTCGTAGAACACAAGGTGCACCACATGTAGTACATGAGACTGATATTTCCCCTGCTAAAAAACACATTATAAGAGAACATATTAGCTGGACCAAGGGTATCTTTTATCAGGAATGCACAGATCTAATGAGATTTCGATGAAACAAATTTCATCTGGTTTTCGACGAAACAAATATCATCTGGTTGCGGTTCATAAAAGTGAGTATTGATGTTTTTTTTTTTTTGGTATTCCTTGAAGGAAAGTAAATCTCAAGTTCCATTATAATTTACATTCCACATGATATGGCCATACTTAATATAGGGGTAGTACAGAAACAAAAAACTATCAAACCCTAGAAGGTATTCCCGAAATCTTATAACTACTTTAGTTTATATATCTTGAACCTTCTTGTCCACTTAGTTCCCAATACTCCAAAAAGTGCCAGACTTTTCAATATGATAGTAACCCTAAACATATTAGAAGTCAATTTCTTTTCTAAAACTTAAAAACAATCAATGTAATTACATGTCCACAAATCTATAGGAATGGTAATATAATACCTCCGATAGCACATCATTACCTGCTCCTATACCCTAGGGGATTATAACTTTTCGACCATATAAGCCATGGGATATCTTCTCAAGATTTTTAAATTAACAAATACATACATAAGTTGAGCAGTCATACCACTTTGTGCATTCATTGTTCGAGGCCTAACACTTCGAGGGCCTGAAGATTGGGAAGGGCAATCGCCCGAAGAATGCCCTGATTGGTGGCAATATATGCAAGCACCCTGCCTGGTATTATTTTGTTGAACATTGCTGGATGTTGTTGGTCCTCGCCCTCTCGCTGAACGTATAAAAGGCCATGTTGAGAAGAAGAGAAAAAAATTTATGTTATGTTCTAAATTGAAACATTTACTCAAGAGATGCAAACCTGCAGACCGAGAACCAGTTCCACATATTTCCGTTAACTGTCTAAGAATCTCATCACACCCACCAATGCAACCTGATCATTTGTGTATGAAATTCCATGTTAGACCAATTACAACTTCCCAGAAATTTGAAGAAAGAACATTACTTGGATGAATGAATGATCTGTGGTGTTTGGGTGCAGCGTCTTGTCCATTAGGTTTAAGACTTTAGGCATATATATGTTAGAATTCTCTGAGAAAATGGGTAAGTTCTAATGAGATGAGATGTAGAGGCTAATTAGTTGGATAACTGAAAATGAGAGGTAATCAGAAAGCAAAGGCAGGCAATTTGAGGCCATCCCCATCTTACTAGACTTGAACTTACCCAAATGGTTGGTACTATAATTTGGTGGTATTTCCAGCCGCCGAAATGTAAATTGAATCAAGTGAACAGGACCTATGAAGTCAAGATTACCAAGAAACCTATGAGATATAAATAATGCAGAATCGAGCACAATATTAGTGAACAAAGCATTTAATTAGAATGTAAACTGGACTTACGCCAGATGGATGCTTTAAATAAGGTAAACAAATATGAATGAACCGTGCAAAATTTTATGTGAGAACTGGGAAAAACATGAATCGCTCACACTTTATTAGTTTCTTACGAAGATTAGTTGGACAAAATTAGGTGCACTAGATAACTTGACAGTGCTATGTTATGATATTTGCACAAGTACGTTTTTTTAGTAGAGCACAAGTACATAAAGTTAGCTAAGTTTTCATAAATAAAGCAAATCCCTTGTTCTGCAAGATGCAATGGCTGCACCAATAAATGGATATGCTTAACAAGAACTTCTAAATCCACGGATTTGAAAAAGTAGAAGAAAGATTACGGCTTGATGATGAAGAATCAAGGCCAATTCCCACAAAGGATGGTGATGCACATTCTAATTGATTATCTTCACCTGACCAGATTTTGAAACAACACAACTGTGGTTTGAAATGCATTTCTCTGCCCATTCCTTTATAGATAAAGCTTTTACGGGGAACAGTTGTCATACATGGTATTGTAGTCTTCCTTACAGGAGGTCTTGGATTCGAAATATCCATCCCCATAAGAGAATTTTGGCTTGATATAGGTTGTTGGCCCATTGCTCAATAGCTAAAGCTTTTAGGGCCAGTCATCGCTTAGTAACAAGGTGCATGTATAGGACACATAATAGTCACCCGAACAAATGTGTAATCTCCTAGCTTAAGATCCAATAAAACTCATGTAAGAGGTTATATAGATTCCTAGTACGGGTACCAGTGTAATAACCTAAACACCCAATGACTTAACATTTAGATGACAGTTGAATTGCACTTAAGTACATCTTTAAATATTCATATTCAAGCACATATTTGAATAGCATTTATATCATTATTTAGGAAACTTCCAAGCAATACAATATTAGAGAGAAACCTGGAGTGCATGAATTGCAAATATTAGTTGTTGCAACTGCTTCTGATACAGATCCAGGGAGCCAGATAGCATTCCTACACTAAAAAGGTGTAACAAATAAACGTTACAAAATCAAGATCAAAGTGATGCTGAAAATATAGTTTCATACAGTTTCAGACTTCCTATTTTCACAGAAATGATCAGTTCAAATCTTGAAGGGCAAGAAATTATCATGTGTTGCCATTTGCCATTTATGTAGCATATGAGACTAATCCTGTAATTTTAAATGCATCTTCATAAACTAACTTTAAAGGGAAAGTATTGAGAGATAAAATAAAAACAAACAAATAAATAAAGAAATGGAAATATAAACTATGTAGCATCTCTTAAGGAATTTAAGACGTACTAACAATCAAGAAAATGAAAAACGGGTTTGAGGAGGCAAACTAATTGACTTAGGCCAGAACAATTGCATAAATCCGAGATATTGCCAATACATTAGTATATGTGACAAATTTTTTAGACATTGTAGCTTTGATTAGGGTGTGGACAGATTTTTTCAACCATGCGAAACATTACTGGTCTAAACGTGCAGAATATAAAAGATTATATATATGAGGGCCGAGGCTTTAAACGTGCAGGATATAGATTGAGGGATGTGGCCCTGTATATATATTATCTACTGAGGCATAGAACAATCAAACATTCTAAAGTGCAACAGAATAGACGTATCACAGGCAAAGAAACAAACCTGAGGATAACCCATACATCCCACCATAAAATTTCCATCCTGAATAAAGGAAGCATAACAAGCTCATTAGAGGGAAATTTAGACAAATGGTTCTAGATTATAAATAAGCAATATGAAGCTATGAACCCCAGGCCATAAGGAATATAAAATAGAGCACAATACTATACAAGGAAGTAGAGCCACATAATTGTCACAACTTTTGTGGCTCAGAGCACATTCTCTGAAAACCTGTCTGGTTATGCTTGAGATTTTATACCTGAGGTGTCTTTGATCGATTATATGGGCAGTATTGGCATTTAGGTATGACAATCACCAAATTCTAGTTGAGGTTTACGTATAAAACTATTATTGATTACTTTCCTACTTGGTGTCTCATTGTCTAGCTAATAGATAATTCTACAGTGAGAAGATAATGCATCAAAAATTTATCCCTAAAAAATTCTATACAGAGAGGACCTAGCCCTGCAGCTAGCATTTTGGTTCAGAACTAAGCCCGGTTTGGACCTTAATGGTGCTATAACTATTTATAAAGGAGCAACCAGAAACAGTTTTGAATTAGAACTACTTATGTTATATCACATTACCCGATTTTTCCTGAGCACCATATCTGCTTCCTGGCAGAGTCCACATCGCCGAATGAACTCTCCAGATGTATGCTGATCATCTCCGCCAGGTCTATTTGATCTGTGTAAAAGGCAATAACACATTATCACAGCAAATTTAGTCAACAAACAGAAGTAAAGTGAAATTACCTTTCAAAGAACACTGCCATGGCTTCAAAAAGTTTTACTTTATTCTGCCTCGCCTGCAAACATTACCATATTTTAATCCAGTGCCAAACTTAAATTTTAATTGTTGAAGCCTACCAACATGGCATGAGGTAAAGTGTGGCATCTTGGCAGCATAAGACCTAACAAATGAATTGGTCAATATGAAGTTCTAAGTTGTTGAGATACTTTAATACAGTTTTTTTAATGGTTGAATTGGTTTCTGGAAAGCACAAAACAAACTTGATAGCAGGAATTAGCTATGGGTACTTGGCAACTTATTTCTACAACAAGTATACAAAACCATGCATGATGTGGTTATTATCATCTACACCCATCCATAGTTTTCTATTCTTTCAAGTTAATTTCCATAAATACTCATCACAGGAAACTGCAAAATTGTATATTAACCCAATGAGGCATTATAAACAGTTTATAATTGATTCCCATCAAAAGAAATAAAAATAAAAAAACAAATGAAGAGGGGTATAGATTGACTTTCATTGTGTGTAATAGAATGTGATAGTTGTGCCTGTGTGTCAAAGTGAAATTTGAATCAAGAAAATCAAGACATGAAAAGGCACACTAGAAGCTTACATCAAGGAAGCACCCTTTCATTTGCTGCAAGCAAGTTTCCAAAACTTCAGCTTTGCTCTTATTACCTTCACTAACTGCTTTCATGTCACGCTCCATAACAGCTCTAAGGTAGGGTTTCCAAAGTTTATATCTAAGAAAAAGGTTATAAAGATTCCCTTAAACCACATGCACAAGAAAGTAGAGTCAAATGAATTGCAAATGAAAGTAGCGTTAAATCAACTAACAAGTACTGTTTTTCCCAGAAGCAAAAGTACTGAAGTGTATAGGGTGTTAGTGTTCTAGTTGTATTTGTCCATAACTTGATGGAGGATGATGGCTTGTTGAAGGATTGGGGTTTAGGAGCTTTAAAAGAGAGTAATGGTCTTCATTGTTGGCTCTTAAAATTCTAGATTGGAGGCAGCTGTAATTTGTACTTACTATGTTCATTTTTTGTTGTTGTTGAGAAAGTGGGTTCTTTGTTACATACAGCAAATGAAGTGGTTGTTCAAGACACTTCATATGGATCTTCAAAGCTTCAGACTTTAAAACATGCAACTATGATTAAAAGAAAGCATTTGATACATACTGACTTTAAAACATGTAAAAATGATTAAAAGAAAGCATTTGATACATACTAACACACAAAACAAAACGTCAGATATGATGTCTTACAAAATAGACTGTAATCATAGGAACAAGTGTATCGATCGAGTACAGATGCAAAGCTGACAGGGGAAGCAGTGTTTCATAAGCTGATCAGATATAGTATCATGATTTCTAAGATGTTAAATCCAGGGTACTTTTACAGAAAACATTGTGTTTAACCTTCTAGTTTATGTTGTACATTGCACGACCAGTTTAACATCATAGACTATTTGAAATTGAAGATGAATCCGGTCACTTACCCCATGTCATCATATCCCATCACCAGTGCTTCACCCTGAAATTTATGACATTTTATCAGTGAAAGATCAGTTTTGTTTTCTCTTGTGATAACAGAGAAATAGTATAATATGAGTCCATTATCACTGCTTTTTAATTCAATGTTCACCAGTATACAAAGGACGAAACAAAAATAGTTGCGTTTTTTTCAGAACCGGAACACTAGGATATAATCAGTGCTCCCATGCTTTGCTAATTTCAGCAATGGAAGTTCTCACCTTACTTTAAATGGCCTCAAATAATAACATTTCAAATAATGAGGGGATACTACACATATTCCATGTACTTTGCTATCCATTCCACCGCTCTTTCAATTTAACAATATTTAGCTGTGTTTCGTATCAGTTGAACAAGAATTTCAAAGCTCAAGAGTATAAAAAGAAATAGAGATGAAGGAATAATTAGGAAGAGTTATCAAAGAAGATTAATAAGTAGCAAGCAAAGAATATCTCGAAAAGTTAGTATAGCCAAAAGCAGATTACCAGATTGGTTGGTGAGAAGCGAGTATTCGCGTCCTTGGTTGCGTAAAAACGATCAAGCAGTTTCTTAATGTGATCATGCATTGTTGCATCTGTACCAATGCCCTCCTGTAAAATTGATGAAAAAGTTCGGAAAAGTTCTATCGGAGAGTGTATATACATACTTTTGTGCTAAATATGTTATGCAGTGCAACTGCCTAAGACAGCTACCATATAGGGGGAAGAAAAATTAAACCACAATCTATATTTTTATGACCTTGTCCATACAACCCAGCAAATCAGCTTCACTTAAAAGTGGTGGAGGCCTAGTAACTCCTGAATCTAGAGTCAACGTTGTTGGCATAAACTGCAACATAAATCATAGATATTGTAATGTGTATCAAATTTACTAGCTTACGATGCAGTCAACAACATAAAGTAGAGTGAGTTTATGGTAATTTAGATGCATAGCTTAGTTGGAAGATCAATAGCAAACCTGTTGTCCAACGGCATATGTTGGTAGCAGTGAACCTCCCCATGATTCAAAGCGATACACATCTAAGTAATTTTTCTGATACAAGAGCAACAGTCAATGATTCATATAAAATTTCAAACACTACAATTATTTGCCAACTGCTGAACCACATAAACAGTATATGTAATATGTAGTGTCACACCCTCACAGGAAACAGGTACTGCAGCAGTTGTATTGACACAATGAAAGCATATCAAAGACATAACATAACAGTTAAGATAGCAAGAAGCAACATAAAGCAATTGAGTCGTATAAAATTTGAAGCACTAAACTTAATTGTCAAGCAGATCAAGAATATAGATTATGTAGTGTGAAACCAACACAAAGAGAGAAGTCAGTATATTTCATGTAGTTGTGCACTTGTATGGACACAGTTGAAGCATATCAAACATACAACAAGAAAGACAAGATAGCAAGTTGCAACAATGATGGTATCCATCTTCTCAGTCTAGAGTTGGTGTACCAGTGACAGATTTACTAGGAAGAAAACAAAAAAGAGAAGGACAACAATAAATGAAGTGAATTGGACTTTGATCGGAACTGGAGAATTACTTGGGTCCCTGTCTCCAAACTTGTATCAGTTACAAAGGGGACTAGCATATAACTGTAGATAATTATCACATTAAAATGTATTGCCAGCCCAATCACTAGATAAATGTTTCAAAAGAATGTGATGGTTACATATTTTCAACATTAGCATCTCATCCAAACACCAATTAGACCACAAATAACATAACACCTAGCCAGCAGCCCAAGAAATATATAAGATCTTTCGCAATTCAATAAAAATTACCATCACAAAATCTGACTCCAAACAGTGGAGGGGGAGGGCATAAGAATATACAATGGAAAACTCACCGCTAATATCACTCTCCCAGATGCAGAGAACATTTCCCCAGCAATATCTATTTCAACAGTAGTTTCGGCCCCAACAGCTGGCTGTGAGACACATGCCAGAAAATGGCGAACAACCAGCTCATACAGTCGCTGAAAAAAAAATATGAACATAAAATATAAAAAGCAAAGAACATAAATACATCTCAACTTAGATCAAATGAAACTACAATTAGAGAACACGCAACGAACATATAACACCAATGAATAATTAGACTACTTACATTGTGATCTTGACTCCAATTCGATTCTCCAGCAGAAAATTTAGTTGGGTGAATAGGTGGATGGGCCTTGTCATCATGTCCACCACTACTAGGGTTTCTCCAAAGCCCAGAAGCAGGGTCCAACAATCGTTGTGCATATGATCCCCATCCAGGATGCCCTTGTTGTTCTTGTACAATTGCCTACATCAAATAAAGATCTTAGAAATCCGTTACTCACAAAGCTAATGATACATTACTAACAGAGGGCAGAATAATTAATATAAAGATTATATGGTTTCATATTTGATAAGGCAAAAAATGTTATAACCTTAAGAGCAAAAGCAATATGAAATTCAAAAGTATACTTAGGCGTGCCAAACAAAGTGTATGAAGGAAGACAAAAATTACTAACATGCAAATCAGTCCTTGGAGAGAAGCCATCGGTCTCTGTTCGAGGATAACTGATAAAACCAGCTTGGTAAAGCTCTTCTGCTACCTACAGTCAAAAAAGTGATTCAGTGTACTGATGAAATAATTGAAGACAACCCCAAGAAGAGATATAATAAAAGATAAAGCTTCAGAAAGTGTAGCCTCCACTCTCCAGAATTAAATGCTAATATTATGGATCCAGGACATTGTAAATTTTAAGACAGGCTTATCATTCCCATTAAGGGTATATACTCCAACAGTTCCCACCTTCATAGTATGTTCAGAACTCATTCGGAAGTATCTCGAGGCACGCTTTTCAAGCTCAATGGTATTCAAAGGATACGGAGGATACTTCGGCTTCTCCTGTTGTCTGACCTTTGTGACCTATAATGTATTGTAAACATTGAAGCCAAGAGTGCAAGATGTTTTATAAAACTAGCAGTGTATAGTTATATACAAAAATTCAACACAACTTACAGTTGCAATAGGATCCTCAACGCACATTTCATAGATTATGACAGCACAAGCATGATCAAAAAGATGGCCACGCCTGCAAAAGATAGGCCATTAATATCTAAATGGTTTCATAAGCTAAGAGAAGAACAGTTAATGTGTGCCTTACATCCAACCGAATGTTGCAGTTCCTTCATCTGATCTATGTGAACAGTTAATGGTCCAAAATTCCTCCGGCTCATGTGACTGTATCTCCCAGTACCGTTCCACGATAAAGCCAAGTGTAGGGAACTGTATTGAAAGGGAGGGGTGAGGGAAATGATATTTGCATAAAACTGAACTCTTTTTATAACAGTTAAAAAAAAAGTCAATTGTGGTAGGAAATCAGTTCAATACCTGACAAGGACCATAACTTAGAACAAGGTTTCTGTCATCCGTAGCAGAATCAATAACAAAAGCATCTCTCAGGAGCATAGTCTGAAACCTGGTAAATGAAGCACCAATTCGTAGATCTATTTCCTGTCATAAACACACAGGAGGTATGCTATATATTGGAGATACAAGAACATTAACATAGCGAGATGAAGACAAAGATACTAAGAGGATATGACCAACAGTTGTCGTTCAGTTAGCAAACAACACCAGATGGAAAAGTTTAACAAATGAGTATATAGCTTGGTGTATCTTGTAAACAAAATGAATTTGACCATAAAGTCACCCAAAAAGTCTGGAGATGAAAGGTACTAACTTGCCTAGCATCCACTGCATCAGCAAAGTATTTGTTTGCATTGTCAAGATTTTGCACTGCGTGATGGATATCCCTGAAAACAAAACTAAGTAAATACTACGGAAACTGAGTCACAAGAGAAGTGGAGATTCGGAGTTTGAAGGAAGAAGAAAGTGTATAGAACAGACCTGTCAATCAAAGCTGAGAAACGAGCCCTCTTAATGGTAAGATGACGATTTACAGATGTGCAGACATCTATGACTTCAAATGCAATGTTCTCTCCTTCTCTATCACAGTCAAGCCATAACACAAGCCACTGGCAATTCCTAGCTTCCTCCTCTAATGTCCTTTTAATATCCAACTTGTCCTACATCATTCGAATCCCGAGAATAAAAAAGGTTACCACATCAGGTGATTACACCGACAGTAATAACAGAAACATACATTGTTCCACAGGCAATTAGAGTTTAACAAACCATGTAATTTCCAACAATAAACTTCCTCATAACTCCAACAGGCATCCCACAGTATAATAAATTGATATCAGGTAATGCTCCCAGTACGATATGCGTGAACTTGGCTCTACCTTTGCTACATTATCCCCAAACAGATCATAAACACATAAACACTAATGATCAAAATCACCCTAACAGTCTCGATTTCACGAAACATCATTTCTTTCAAACAATCCGTAATCATCCAAAACAACTAATAGGTGTCAATTTCAAGCCAAAATTGACACCAAAACCACAAACAATAACTGGTTTGGATTGCGAAGACGAAAAGCCCTAACAGCACATGAGAAGAGACGTACCTCGGGGACGAACTTGCGGACGGGGGCCTGGAAGAGGAGGGCGGGATCGCAGGAGTGCCACTTGCGGAAGCGGTCTTCGAATTCGAGCTCCATGAGGTGGCCGGTGACGGAGGTGAAGAGCATCTGGCAGTGGCAGCCATTGATGGAGTAGTTGAACTCGTAGATTTTGTTATAGCGGGATCGGCCTTCTCTCATTCGGAGACCTTGCCCGCGGGACAGTATGTTCGCCACCGACTTCGCCACCGACGGCTTCTCCGCCACGTTCAGCACCCGCACCATCTCTCTCCTGCTCCCCAATGAAAAATTAGGGTGGGGAAAAGGATTTTCCCGCCCTTCTAGAAACTCTGATTTGCTTTTTTTTTTTCTTCTTTGAGAAATACATTAAATTGTCTACCTGCAATTATAAAATGTGCGCACATTATAACCTATCACAAATGGTATCTAACTACTCTAATACTCTTGTCTAACCCCTATGTGACGGTAGTACTCGTTGCCTACCGATTTTTATTGGTGTACAACGAAGTAAAACCAAGAATTAAAACTAGACTAGCCGTCAATCAAAAGGTAGGAGAGCATCTAAGGTTTGCCTAAGACCCAAGAAAATAAGCCTAGCAGCCCAGAGATCTCAGAACTAGCAACATAAGTCCCAACAGAAAGATTGGGCCCAGACCCAAGACCAGCATAAACAAGCCCAATCCTCTACAGCAGCCTGCTTGTTCCAAACAACAGCCTCCGCCTTCGGCAGCCAACCACCGTCCACCGACAACCAGCCCCAACCCAGCTCTGCCCCAAATTCGGTCAGCATCGCCCCAAAACCAATCGCAATCGAGATTGAAGAAGAAAGTGCAACTATGTTATATGTTTTAACGAATCATAAACTGACACGTGGCCAAAAAGATAAGGGAAATCTAGGTTTTGCTTTAGCAATTCTTGAATCGATTAACAAATTTAGCAATTTTGTTCAGCGATCCTTAAATTTAGCAACCATTTAGATATATTGTTGAAGCTCATATTTATTCTAAAAATTGACAAAATTTGTAAAACTGAATTAACTATACTGCTAGAGATGTTTAGAATGTACACAATAATGAATCAGTTGCAATTTGAATTAAATAAGTCATGAATCTGAGAAATTTAGGATTGAGAGAATCTGAGAAATTTGTGAAGGACTCAAGGTTTTGGGTATGCTAAGCTTAAGTTTTATAGTTTATGTTTGAAGCATGGCAAACACTTCTATAACTGATGCCCTTGCGAGTCTCTTAATGTGATGCTCGATTATGGCTTGAGCTCTAGATATTTGACGAAAAAAAATGTGGTGTTTAATATGTGGTTTGGTTGGGTAGCCATCCAGCCACTACTAGAATTTCTCATGCTCTATCTATGAAAGAAGCATATATATCATTAGAAGCCAAAAGAGCTACCACATCTTTAATTGCTTCAAGTAGCCTATTAAGTAGTGTTGGGGTAGAAATTGAATGAGGATCTAAGAGCTTGCCGTTTTTGGGCTTGATGATCTGATCTTCCCCTTTAGGGTTGCAGGACTAGACCCAAAGTCTTCCTAAGAGAGACTTTGTTGTGATGGAAGGCTCTGAGCATGCAATATCAATACTGAGAGGAATTAGTAGTGTGCATGGTGTGAGAGCTAGGATTTTGCGAGCGTAACAGAATGCATGCTCATCGTAAAAAAGGTCTAATGTGGGTGATAGATTGTAGAGTATGGTGGTGGTGGTGGTGTTTAAAGTGTCTGAAAGTGTTTGGAAGGATGGATATGGTGGTGGTGATCTAGAGTCGGTTAAGCATGAGGAGCTTGGTAGTGGCTTTGCCTGTAGGTGTTGTATATTGTTGTTCCTCAAGTCCATTGTAGTCCCTTTTATATAGGATTATAGATGAAGACTGAGGGTCCAAAAATGACCCCGTGACTTTTGATTTTAGCATGGGACCAATAATCTCGATATCTTACTAAGCTATTCTTGGCTAAGGCTTCATGACAAAACATGGCCTTGGGTTTGCCTTAAGCTTATAAGGTGAAAGTTGTAGAAACGAGGGTTCAGGTTTGAGGTGACTCGTGATGCTAGTGCTCTATGTCTAAGGGCATATGGTGATGAGATGAGGTATCTGTTACAAACATGTGCGTGGGAAACTCAAATTCAAGTTTGGTCCTCGACTCCTAAGACATTTTGGACACTTAACATTTGGCCTCCTTAGGCCTTGCAAAATCTTGTATCATTCCACACCACAACCCACTAATAAGCCTCATTTAGCCTAGTGGCTTAGGTCCACGTTATGAGTTGGCCGCGTGGCATGTTATGATAGATGAGATATGACATATCATCAAGGATGTTTGTGCATGACTTTACTTGGCGTGTGTTAACGTGTGCGTGAAGTGAGTGGGCATGTGGTTGTTGAAACGTGTCCATGAGGAGCCACGTGCCTAGATAGAGGGAGTGTGCTTGGGCATGAACGAGCATGGCCTGGCTTGGCTTGACTCCCAAGTGGGTAACTTTATCTAAGGAGGGGCTTGGCCTTCGTGGCGGCCCTTGTCTTTTGGGCATAGCATGGCATGGCATGGCTTGCCTCCTTCATCATGTATAGAGATTTTGTACCAAGCTCAATTCACTTGAAGCAGATCAAACGATCTTGAATGTGGATGATACGGGCCTCGTATCAAATCCAAGCATGATCTTTGACCTTGGTTCTCTAAGTCCTCCGATAAAATTAGCTTACATTTTCAGGTATCAACAAGTAGCATCGATGTTGCATGTCCATGCACTTGAAACGAGTAAAGTTTGAAAGTTATGTGAGCGTCTGATTATTTCTCCGGCCATCTAGGTCTATCGTATGATTTGTAATGGTACTAAGGTCATTGTGAGGGTGCTTGGCAGAAAGGGTTACAAGGCTATTATGGGTAGGTATCAGCGATTGTTTGGCCCCGACCACGCGTGCTGAAGTCTGAAGTCGTCTTCGGTGTCTGGTCAAAATATGTTATAATTGTCATCCGCAACGGCCTTGGTCCCCCCTAAAAGGTTGTAGGGCTGTCTGTAATTACATTTTTTTAGTGAGTTGATCCATAACATGGATGCTAGTATTTACAATAGAAGGTACATCCTTAATAAAAAGAGAAAACTTTAATATAGATACAAAGTCCTTATAAAAACTGAAAATTTAAATTTTTCAATCACTCACTATACAAAGATAAAAACTTCACACATTTGTCCTACAAATCTCAAAATTGTAAAGATAAAGATTTGACCCTAGAAAATAAATAGACAAGTGATAATGTAGAGATCTTTGCCTTCTCGTCCTACTTGTAACTAAACCTAAAAAGAAATACAAAATTACAAATAGATACACTTCCAGCTTAATAATTATCAGTAGCAACCTTGATTTTGTATTTCACATGAGGTAAGTGTCACACCCCAAATATTTTTGAATATATATTTTTTTTGAAGGTGTAACTCATATTCCAACTATGAAGTAGATTTTTCATAATTCAGATACAGTAGAGAAAAACTGCTGATGTATGCCTCTCAAATTCTAAGAAAACAGTTTAAGACATGGAATTCTAACAACAAATCCTAGCAACAACTGATGCATAAACTTGATTGTCTACATAAGAGAATTGATTTGGCTAACAAAGATGTAATTCAAACTTAACCAAAACCAAAGAATCAACAATCCTACTTTACAACTCAACAAAACCAAAACAAATTGTTAATAGCAACTACCAAATCAATGAAATAATAAAACCAAAATAAGAACTTCTGATTAAAAGCATATACTCACTTTGAATAACACAAACAATAGATCAGAACATAAAAAGAAATAAACTTGAGTTCTCTACTAGTTTCCTGCAATACCAATCTCTCCTCTCTCTCTCTCTTTAAAGTACAAACTCAGAAGAACTTATAGATGAACATAGAAATCTCACCTCTATTTATAGGGTCAGGAGAAAGATAAAACGTGGAGTCCAAGACAAGATTGAAGAAAGCAAAATTGGACACTCCAATCCAATTCCTATCCATTTGAAAACTTAATCTCTAAGGATTTTGACACCTTCTGTTTATCCATGGCGGTTGCCATTGTTTAGGTTTTTTCTAAGACGGTTCTGGGTTTAAGGAGGCAAGGTTTCAGATTGGGGAACATCTGGTCAGGAGGAAGAAGAAGAAGGCGGTGAAGAAGAAGCAGAAGTCGGAGAAGAAGTAAAAGGTGTCAAATTCTTTGGAGATTAAGTTTTCAGATGGATAAGAATTGGATTAAAATGTCCAATTTTGTTTTCTTCAATCTTGTCTAGGACTCCACATTTTATCTTTCTCCTGACCCTATAAATAGAGGTGAGATTTCTATGTTCTTTCATAAGTTCATCTGAGTTTGTACTTGAGAGAGAGAGAGAGAGAGAGAGAGAGAGAGAGAGAGAGAGAGAGAGAGAGAGAGAGTAGTAGTAT
>NC_020491.1:12597628-12603829 GCF_000184155.1 Fragaria vesca subsp. vesca
GAGAGAGAGAGAGATTGATATTGTAGGAAACTAGTAGAGAACTCAGGCTCGTTTCATTTTATGTTATGATCTATTGTTTGTGTTATTCAAAGTGAGTATATCCTTTTAATCATAAGTTCTTATTTTGGTTTTATTATTTCATTGATTTGAGTAGGCTATTCACAATTTGTTTTGGTTTTGTTGAGTTTTGTAAAGTAGGATTGTCGATTCTTTGGTTTTGGTTAAGTTTAAATTACATTCTTTGTTAGCCAAATCAATTCTCTTATGTAGACAATCAAGTTTATGTAGCAGTTGTTGCTAGGATTTGTTAGAATTCCATGTCTTAAACCCTTTTCTTAGAATTTAAGACATAGACATACATCAACAGTTTTTCTCTATTGTATCTGAATTATGAAAAATCGATTTCATAGTCGGAATATGAGTTACACCACAAAAAAAAAAATTCAAAAAAAATTTGGGGTGTGAAAAGTTGGTATCAGAGCATAGGGATTAGAACCTCATGATTTGTGTACTTTATTACCTTTAGGAACTTTCCTAGAAGAGTTAGTGTAGAGTAACCAGTCTGTTTTATTTTCTATCCTTTAGGTTATTTTTATTTTAGCTCACTTATCGGGTTTTTGGGAAAAAAAAAATCTACCCCAAAATCCGGGGCGTGACAGTAAGCCACTTTCTAGTTTTTCTAAATTTATTCGTTGGGTAATGACTAAAATATATGCACACCCTTTACTTTTTTACTTGCTACCTTGGTAGGGTTATCACATTCATCCTCACACTATTTAATTAGATTTATTAACTTGAAATAAAAACATTTTTAAATGAACAACTTGTGTAGATTTCTCAATACTTAGAAAATTAAAATAAGTTAAACAAACTAAAAATGCAACAAACACATAATGACACTCATTATAAGTTCGTAGTTAACAAACCATTGTTAACAATGTTTTGCGGTTAACAATGGACATGATCATCGTTCTCTAAATGTTTGTTGACAAGCCCTACTTTTCTCTGTGAAAAATTAAAATAAAAAGAATAGTATTCGTTAGTTGACACT
The DNA here is from genome assembly GCF_000184155.1 of Fragaria vesca subsp. vesca. Taxonomy (NCBI): domain Eukaryota; kingdom Viridiplantae; phylum Streptophyta; class Magnoliopsida; order Rosales; family Rosaceae; genus Fragaria; species Fragaria vesca. The sequence continues at coordinate 12,598,680 of NC_020491.1, forward strand.
TCGTCTATACAATTCATTTGACACTTCATTCATATAGCATATGTTATTGTTATCTTTGCAATGGTTTAAAGGGCACAACTACAATAGCATGTATTGGTTGCGGTCGCATTGATGTTGCTATTGATATGAGAGGCTCGGATATAGATTATGTAGCGGATGACTTATTACAGAAGATTTTTATTGACGAGGGAATTCTCTGTACTAGGGTAGGAAGGACAACGATTTGCCAAGAATTTATAGCAATTGCATTTACAGCAACTAAGGCGGTCTTTAGAGATGTGGCACATGGTGTAGGTGCGGATATATATGTTGCGGCTGGGGTGTTATTTACTTGTCTAGACAACTACGAGAGTACCCATGGAGCCGTGTGTAATGAGGTGCTTCTGATATGTGGTTTTTCTGGTGGTCATCCTCATATTTTTAGAGTTAGCTCAACGACTCTTGGTGGGATCTCATGTGGGAGTGAGGTCGGATTTACCGTGGATTGGGAGCGGCAGTCTAGCGGGTCAAGAGTTTGTTCTACAACATCAGCATGATCTTCAGCATCAAGATCTTGTGGAGGGCACCATTGTTTATGCCTCGCTTAGGGATCTGCACACTAGAGGCCATGTGCACAGTGTTCAAATTCCACTATTGGGAGTCGTTACTTATAACATCATCTCAGTGCTGCAACTTTTAAGGCGAGATTTCCATCTATATGCTCAATGGCTTCAAATGTCACTCTTCTTTATCTGTCCGAGTTTCCACTACACCCAACTAGACAAACCAGTGCTGTTAGAGAATCTAAGAAACCAGTACCCGCTGAGCCGAGTCCATATCATTTCTCGTCAAGCTACTGTCATCTGAATCTTAAATTTTGAAAATCTTATGGATTGCATAGTTGCATGGGACGAGGTGAGAAATGGGGTAGATTGGTATTTTGGTCAGCAACAACACACTCTGTGGTTTTATGAGGCTACTGTGGAGAGCATGGTCATTCTCGCATTGCTAGAGTAAAACTTGGTCTTGCTTCAATATGAAACATGACAAAATGAAAGCCCGCTTTTTTGTGAATCACCTCCACTAGACCTCTTATGTTTGTTAGATACTAACCTCAATGAGCAGGATGCTGAAAACTAGTTTTAATGATCATGTTGTAATCCCTGCTTCTGGTCAATGTGGGAGTCTGATCCTAGTTTGGAATAGTATCTTGTTTAATATAAATGTCTTAGTTAAACATGACCGTTTTATTCATTGCTCGATTCTGCATCTCCAGACTCATAATATACATGTACCCTCATAAAGAATTACATGTTGAACTTCAAACAAAGCTAACTGCTCTTTGTACTCTATCTGACCCTTGGCTGCTCATCGGAGATCTTAACTGTATTCTCAAAGAATATTTTTTTGTATCCTCAGAAGTTAGCTCATGTAAGAGTTTCTTCTAATAAAAAGAAAATAAACGATTCTAGTGAGAAGCTAAGAACCAAAAAGAAAAATATATGTACATTGTGATGGTTAGCAGCAGCAATCTTATTGAGATATACGTATACATCAGTGTGGCAATCAGACCATGTTTTTCGTAATAATATTTGTATTTCAACCTAATTATGGAATCAACAATAAACTCAAGAACCCAAAAGACACATCGATGAGCAGCCAACTAGAAGATTTTGCCACATAACATTAGCTCCACACAAACAAAAAATGTGTACAACACACCACTTTTATCCTCAAAACTCAGCAAAGGCAAACACTAGATAATACAACCCCTCACATAAAAAGAAATAGTTCATGTGTAGAGATCCAGCATAGAAGTTTGGTCATTAAAAGAAATAAACCAAGATTTTCCACATAGTACAAAACACATCAATTTCCTCCTCAAAGCACTGTCGAAGCAAGAAAGATTACCCAACACTTTTTCCCTTTAAATATTCAGAGCTAGTTATGATGAAGGTACCAGCATTATAAGATATCATACAAGGGCACCCCTCTGACCAGTGTTCGTCATACTTTAAACAACAATAACTAAACTTGAGCCTAGCACACCCCAAATCTTGATTACAACAACGCACAGAAAACAAAGCATGACAAACTACATCACAGCCCCTGCCAACAATTGCGTTCTTTCGGATGTGAGACTTGTTATAAGGGCATAAAGTTGAATAGTGTTCATCCAAGGAGCAGATCCGACATCCCCCTTCAGGCCCATCTGTTAGTTTAGAAATCCGCCAAAACAAACAATTAATAATAGTAATTTTCAAAAAGAAAAAAGAATATGACAATATTGATTGACCCAAATATCAAACCCAAAATATAACTAGCTTGAGCACAAATTGAACATTGAATGATTAGCCTATTATGCCACAAGAGCAGCAAAAATAAATATTTCGTGCAACATGTATAGATAGAGAAGGGTGAGACCCTCCGCAGGGGGATGAAGAGGAAGCTTGTCAAGTCAAATTATATAAAAATAACTTTACTATGGAAGTTGGCTGAAAGTCCTCGATACAACTCTTTTGATTTTGGCATAATAAACCTCAAGGTTTTGCATGCTACTAAAAACACAATAAAATTTCTTATGATTTGAATGACAATATATATCCTGTAACTATAGAACATGCCATTAAAATAAAGTAAGGACATAAAGGAAATGAAGTATCTTATGAATTTGAAGATGTTAGAACAAAAATCCAATTATTAAAATGGTGAGGGACTTTTTAATTTTACTAAATTTCCAGATAACTAAATAAAACGTAAAAACATACCAGGAGAGTCACCCAGGCGCATCCTCCTTTTGGCAGGAGCTCCCCATCTATTCATATGGGTATTATCAAATACGATATCTATATTCAATATACATTCATGTACGTTTAGAACACAAAGAATGCATCATTGTTTTGTCATAAGCGTAAAACATAGATTGTCAAAGCGTGCGCATGTTAGCTGTAAGTGCCCTGATCACAATCTTCTGAATTCTTTAACAATGCAAGAACAACAAAGTCCTCGATACAAATATTTTGTTTTTGGAATAATAAACCCAAGGTTTTGCATGCTACTGAAAACACAATAAATTTCTTAAGATATGAATGATACTATAAATCCTGTAACTATGTAACATGACATTAACATAAAGTAAGGACACAAAGGAAATGAAGGATCTTACGAATTTGAAGATGTCAGACAAACATGTAACAAAAGTCCAATTATTGAAATGGTGAGCGATTTTTTAGTTTTACTATAGTTCCAGGTAACTAAATAAAACGTAAAAACATACCACGAGTGTCGCGCATGAATATCTTCCTTTTTGGCAGGAGCTCACCTGTCCATATGGTATTGTCAAATACGATATCTATATTCAAGTATAAATTCATGTACGTTTAGAACACAAAGAATGCATCATTGTTTTGTCATAAGCGTAAAACATAGTTTGTCAAAGCGTTGACATGTTGGCTGTAAGTGCCCATGATCAAAATCTTCTGTATTCTCTAACAATACAAGAATCGCAAAGCAGGCTAGGGGAGGCCAAATTAGAAACAGCTATCATTTTTTAAACAACAACTCGCCTCAAGTCTAGGTGCCAGGATATTGGACCTGGAATTCTCAGAGTGTTCCAAGGCAATCAAGTTATGGTAGCTAGGGATAGTTAGTAGATTTGACAAAATGGTTGCAACTTATGTGATGAGTAGTTGGTACAACCCCCAATACCGGAGTAATCTTGGTCTCTCTGATGATTTTCTTTTTGTAATGATAAGGTTCCTAGTGACATCCTTAAAGGCTTTAATTTGTTGTTAAAAAGAAAAACCCATTGCTGCTGGTGAGTTTATAATCTCATGGGCTTAATAAATTAAGGTAGAACTCAATCAATAACATAGGAAATAGCAAGGAAAAACAAAATAGTACCTACCCTCAAAACATGGGGGTGGGATTGGGAGAGGGTGCCGATCTAAATAACCTGTGGATGGGCATAGCAGCATTGTGTTGAGTCATGCATGCTCATCATCATAAGAGAAAACGAAGATTGAACAGACATGAAAACATACCAGGTTCACATGCCCTAAAGGGAAAACGAAGTCGGCCGTAGAGAAAAGTCTTGCTACCTGTTAGCATGACATTTGAAATTCCAGTTAAAATTGAATTGATTCCAAATCAAGTATTCTTTGATCACCATATAATCAATCAAACACGAAAGGAAAGGCTCACCATCTGGTTTGGTGACGGCTGTGCTTTCGTCACGGAGGAGAGACATATCGATCGACGAAGAGAGGTTCTAATACAACTCTTTTGATTTTGGCACTATAACAAACCATAAGTTTTTGCATTCTTCTAAAAACACAATAAATTTTCTTAAGATTTGAATGACACTATATATCCTGTAAGTATAGAACATGCCAATAAAATAAAATAAGGACACAAAAGAAATGAAGGATCTTACGAATTTGAAGCAGTTAGACAAACATGTAATAAAAATCTAATTATTGAAATGGTGAGGGACTTTTTAGTTTTACTATAGTTCCAGATAACTAAATAAAACGTAAAAAAAAACCCAGGAGAGTCGCCCAGGAATATCCTCCTTTTTTGGCAGGAGCTCATATGTCCATATGAGTATTGTCAAATACGATATCTATATTCAAGTATAAATTTATGTACGTTTAGAACAAAAATAATGCATCATTGTTTTGTCATAAGCGTAAAAGATAGTGTGTCAAAGCACAGACATGTCAACACTGTTAAGTGCCCTGATCAAAATCTTATGAATTCTCTAACAATGCAAGAACATCAAAGTCCTCGATACAAATATTTTGATTTTGGCACTATAAGAAACCCCAAGTTTTTGCATGTTTCTAAAACCACAATAAATTTCTTATGATTTGAATGACACTATATATCTTGTAACTATAGAACATACCAATAAAATAAAATAAGGACACAAAGGAAATGAAAGATCTTACGAATTTGAAGATGTTAGACAAACAGGTAACAAAAGTGAAATTATTGAAATTGTGAGGGATTTTTTAGTTTTACTATAGTTCCAAGTAACTAAGTAAAACGTAAAAACATACCAAGAGTGTCGCGCAAGAATATCTTCCTTTTTGGTAGGAGCTCACCTGTCCATATAGGTATTGTCAAATACGATATATATATATATATATATATATATATATATATAT
>NC_020491.1:12603849-12617446 GCF_000184155.1 Fragaria vesca subsp. vesca
TTTTTATAATGAGAGGGTTCCTAGTGACATCCTTAAAGGCTTCAATTTATAATAGTATTATTTAGTTAGTTAAAAAAAAAAACCTATTGCTGAATAACTTGTGGATGGGCATAGCAACATTGTGTTGAGTCATGCTCATCATCATAAGAGAAAACGAAGACATGAAAACTTACCAGGTTCACATGGGCTAAAGATATAGAAATGTTGTAGAAATGTCAATGAACACAACAAGAGTGATAACAAAAATCTGATGCAAAAACCTTAAAGAGGAAAAAGGCATCAGATAAGATTATTTCACTAATCTTCAATTTGAGTTTACAAAGATAGATAGTTCTCCAAGACAACTACATAAGGAACTAGTCATTCTAGTTTTTACACTCCTTTCTATGTACACACTCATGATCAGTTAAATCAATTGGTTTTACACAAGAACAACTAAAAACTTCTCCTACTGATATAGCTAAGATACCAGTATTTACACCTCAGATTCTTTCATACAATCTAGAGATTCACTTCACTCATGGCTATCACACAGGTTCTTCACACAACCAGGCCTTGCTTGATTCTCCAACACAATCAACAACTACCACTCGGATCACTCACAACTTCATCAAACTAAAGTGCAATATGAATGCAAGTAAGAGAGAAACTTTAGATCATATGATCATACATACACAGTATGCAGCAAGAGTAAAATACATTTGTAACTCAGAGACTAAGATATCAAAGTCTAAACAACAGCTGCAACAAGCACACCTCCACACAGCATAGCATGAGCTATATATATAGAAAATATAATTCTCCCCCTTAACTGATGCTCTTCAATTCATGGACTACAATCAATGAATCATCACTTTGTATTTTCCGTAACACTTGCACTCAGCAATCATATTCCACAATCATATCTTTTACTTTGATTAAGCACTTTGCATACCAGTAGAAACATATTCCTAAACAATATTTCTCTCATAAAGGAGCAGATATCAATTGTTAAGGAAATCATGAAATAAATTCCTATGATCATGGAGGAAATAGCTATGAATGTGAAATCCCACAAATTCATCATTCATTTAACAACTTACCAAAATGAGATAAAGAATTGTTACCTTTGTACAGAATCAAGCATTTAATCGTGTGTTACCTTACTGCAGCCACTGATCTTGCAATACTTCAAGCTCTTTTGCTATGATCACCACCTTCTTGCCTTTCCTAACTCCACAAGGATTTTTTGTGTTTGAATAGGATTGACCAATATATCAATATGGGATAAAGGGAAAACGTAATCAATGGCCGGTCTTGTTGCTACCTGACATTTGAAAATTAATTCCAGTTAAAATTGAAATCAAATATTCTCGTTCAAACACGAAAGGAAGGAAAGGCTTACCATCAGGTATGGCCCAAGGATTAAAATATCGGTATCGGTGTATCTATCGGTCATTTAGAAAAGGGAGATATCAGATATATCGGGAAATTTGGGAAAAAATATCGGGATTTTGGGAAGAATTTTTTTTCTGAAATATTTAATTTATTGGATTTACATATAAATATTATAAACATCAACTTTATCTACATCCAGAACGAGAATCTAGGTTGTTGATAAGACGCACGCTGGTCCACAAAAGTACAATAATCAGACCAAGACATATGACTCATATAGTACGAATTGTAGTGTTGAATATGATAATCATATATGTCTTTGGAGTAGCCGACTGTTTCCCGCACATTGAAGTACTAGGTATATAGCACAAGAGGATACCATGTATGATAGGAGGACTAGAGGTCACTAAATGACTGATGTATAAATAGTAAGGATGAATCAAACTGGATGACTGATCACTGACTTCAGCGCATTGATTATAGCCATAAATATTATAGCCATATTGATTGTTGTCTTCTTGAGATTCATTTGAGGTTCCAGTCCCACTACCTAAACTGATAGACTCAAAACTTAGTGCAACTGAAACAACATCTTGATCATCATTTGGACATCTAGTCCTCCTCTCATACATGGTATCCTCTTGCGCTTCATATCTAGTACTTCTATAGCCATGATCATGAGAGGCATGATCGTAATTTTCTTCAAATTAAAAATTGTTCAATCCACCAACTGTAGAAGATTGTCCATGTACAAACCCGGTATTTCCACCACCTTTTCCGCTTCCACTGTCTTCATCATCATCTTCTTAAGACCACCACTCTTTATTGGGATACACCTCAAGGGAATTACTTATCTTTTGGAAATCACTCAAGACCATCACTCTTCATTGGGATATACCTCGAGGAAATTACTTCTATCCTAAATATCACTCCAGACCCACACTCTTCATTGAGATATACCTTAAGTTGGAATTATTTATATTCTAGATATACCTCGAGAGAATTTCTCTTTCGGAAATCACTCAAGAGTCAAGACCCTCACTCTTCATTGGGATATACCTCGAGGGAATTACTTTTATCATAGATATCACTCGAGACCCACACTCTTCATTAAGATATACCTCGAGAGAATTACTTCTCTTCCGGATATCATTTCCGTTTTTTTACAGATATTTTTTTAATATATCGGTGATATATTGGAAATATCATAAATATCGGAGATATTTGACGGTATCGGAGAAATATAGGGGAAATATCGTAGATACGGTGGAAGATAAGATATTGACCTCTATAGATATATCGGTCATTTGAAAAAAAGAGATATCAGATATATCGCAGAGATTATAATCCTTGGTTTGGCCAAGCCTGTGTTTTCGTCGCAGCAGAGAGACATATCGATCCAGGAAGAAGACAACTTATTTCTTCATGAAAGTTCTTGTATGTACCATGGTGTATGTGAACCAACTATGACCGACCAATCACTATCATTCATTTAATGCAGTCAACTACATGACACTAACCCCAATATTAACACCGTTAAAGAGAATTGTAACAAAAAAAAATTGAATGAATATGGTAAAAGTAAGACTAGGGTAAATATTAATTAACAATTAATTCCAAAATGCAATTAATACGATTTTTAAATGTTTTGGCGAGAGTTTTATCCTTCTTTATTTATTTTGTTAAAATACATTAAATATGGAATTCACCTATTTACCCATTCTGAATGATGTAGATCCCATGTGCTCTTATGGGGTAGGCGTGTAAAATTTGCTATTAGAATTATGATTAGGTATAATTATCTATTTATTATTTCTATTGTTGTATTTGTAATAACTAATTTATTTTTAAATAAAATTAACCTAATAAATCGAATTACTTTTTTTAAAGGAATGAAAAAAGTACATGAGTCAACTATTGTACAAATTTTTGGCAATTTGACCTTGCCTAATTAATCGTGTATTTTCTCCGTAGTTAATTACCATGTTTATTCTAAAAAAAAATCAGCCTAGCTTGTATATCGTCATTCCCCAGATAAATGCGGTTAATTAAGTATTTATTTTGAATTATCAAAAAACCGTATTTATGTTGAAATAATGGGTCATTTAATCCGGTAATATTTTCCTAGAAGAAATAGCCTACATTAGTAGGTACATATATAACTAGTTATGTGCCACCGAAAAAAATAATAATAATACATGGCACACCCTACACGGCTACGCATGTGTTAGGCTGCTAAAGAATAGTAAGTATAATATTAGACAATGGATCTCGTCTGTCGTATTTTCGAAATCACTAGGAAAGATCCTACAAAACCCTAGTCTTGGTTGGGCTGGACCTTTGGTGGCCTAGTCTCACTAGGAAAGATCCTTACAAAACCCTAGTCTTGTTCTATCTCTCTCTAAACGGTGAAAGGTACACCATGAGGTCTTAGGCCTTAACTGTTGAGAGTTTAGTATAATCTTAGAGCGATGTAGGTTACTATATTTTTTTAGTTCTCATGTCTGCCTTGTTTAATTTGGACACCTTTGCGGTTTGTTTTTTCATTTCGTAGTATTTACTTTGCATTAAGCTTTTACTTTGTGCCTTGAGCAATCTTCGGATTGTTCATTCATTGATCGGGTTTGGTCGTAATAAGCTTTTTTTTATTTTTATTTTTTATTTTTTATTTTAAGTAAAGGTCGTAATAAGCTTTAAGTCTAAAAGAGTTCCATTTCTTTCAAAAGAAAAAAAAAAAAATTTCTCTGATAGTGTTTTTCATAAAATTTCACACGGTTAAGTCCTTAATTTAAGTAGTTAGTAATACAATACACGACGTCACGAGTTTATGGATATTTTTAGATAACTAAGCTAGTTTTAGTGGTTTTTGGAAGTTTCTGAATTAAAGAAAATATTTAAGAAAATCAGAATATTAAATGGTGCGATCTGGACCGTTTAGCTTCTTTAGGGCTTCATCTGAGCCATTTAGATTGAATATACAGATTGCTGAATGTGATCAGATGCACCAGATCACACGCACGAAGGCCCGAACTTCTTAGACCCGGATAGACGACCGTCGACCCGCAACCACGACCTGTATTACGACGGCGAGAAAGAAATAGAACAAAAGTGGATGGTCGTTCTTCATCAGGAGGAATATAGCCTTAAGCAGTGGCGTAGCCACATGAGAGTGAGAGGGTTCAAATGACCCTTCTCACTTTTCAATTCTATCCATCATTGGTTGATGCAATTACCACTTTCATGCTTATATTACAAATTAGTTTAAAATTTGACCCTCACACTAATTATGTTACATATTACTTCTATACGATCTAAGAAAATGTCTCACAATATAAGCAATTGTCGTGGATATAATATATATTTTTATTCAAACGGGTAAGGCTTTAGGCAATAGTGCGATACTAGCTTCTCTAATGCAAAAAAGAATGAACAATTATGTGCCCCCAAGTACAAGGGAGAAAAATAAAAGAAGATTAAAAAATTTATTTTTGTTTAGTATAATTGATGTTAAATTCTGACCCTCCTAGTTTAGTTTTCTGGCTACGCCACTGGCCTTAAGGTTGCAATATTAGTATGATGTATGCTAGAAGCCTAGACTGTATTATTATTCATGCCGAAAGAAACCCAAGCAACTGAGAATTAAACTTGTATCGATCGAACGCTGCATTCATTCTATACAAACCCCCGCCGTTCCCATTCGCCACGATGGCAGGCCTCCAACAACCAACCTCTCTCACCCATCTTCTCCCATTGTCTCTCTCTTCAAGTACGCCGTCCCCTCCTTCCCTTCCTCTACGACGCTCCTCTCTAAGTCCCGATCTCCGATCTGCGTTATCACCGGTGCCCCCGCCGACGCCGTCGATTCTAACCGCTAAGCCATCAAGCACTCCCCACACCTCGATGTCATTCATCCCCTCCCTCGCCTCCTAGCTTCCCAAAACCCTAGCCTCCGAGCTCGCCAGAACCCCACAATCATGATCGCCGCCCTCGTCTGGTTCAGGTGCAACATGTTGCACTGAATCCGCTCCGATTTGTTCAGGTATTTTTTGTTCGTTCGCTCTGAGGGCATTTTGATAATCTTCGCGCGGGAAAGGGTAAATTGGTCATTATGTCGTAAGCGGACGGGTTTAGGGTTTATAAAGGAGAGAGGCAAAGAAGAAAGGAGAGAGGCAAAGGAGGCCAAACCGACGTCGCCACTCCCAAAGGTAACAAAGTTGTTTCTTTCTCTTGACCATATATTTAGTAAATGGGTGTTACGAGCCACCGCTGCTCCGCCGTATTTGGCGGCGATGCATAGCCTTTACGGTCTCTAGAGATGTTGTGTAAACTTGCCCAGCTTGAGCTTATTGATTTTTGGGGTTGATTGATGATGCCCAGAAGAATTGGAAAGTGAAATGGCTCTGGATTAGGGAATTTAGCAGTAGAGAAGAAAGAATATTGGGTTTTACATGAATCGTGATGTCTGCATATCTTATTTACATGAATATGAAACTAGTTTGGGGAGATGCTTGAGCCGCGACATGTGAAGTTGTATGATTGCGTGCCTCTGATGTTATGTTTTTGATGTCAGAGTATATCACTTTGGGTTTTCAAGGTTTAAGAGTCCATAAATGTACTTGCTTCTGATGGTTAATTTCTAATTTGAAGATTCTTGTGGAGGCTTGCTTGTGATTAATAAGAACAGACTGAGAGCAACAAACCCCTGTAACCATGGTATGTCTTGTGTCTGTTTCTCTCTGTTTATATTTATCTTATTTATTTATGTCGAAATTTCATATTGTTTGTTATTTGTGGAATTCAGCCGCAGGGAGATTATATAGATCTTCACAGGAAGCGATATGGGTACAGACCTGATCATTTTGAGCGCAAGCGCAAGAAGGAAGCTCGTGAAGTCCACAAGCGCTCTGAAATCGCGCAAAAGGTCAATTCTATTTATTTTCCCATTTAACCTGAGAAATCAACTTTAAATAATATTGTGTTCTCTTACTATGTTTCTTACTAAATTTTGTAATGGAACAGGCTCTGGGTATTAAAGGCAAGATGTTTGCCAAGAAGCGCTATGCAGAAAAGGCTCTGATGAAGAAAACGTGAGTTCTGTTTATCGGGTTATAGTCTAATACTCTAATTTAACTGAGCTTTCTTTGTTTCTTCATAGTTCTGCTCTGTGGACTGTTCTCTTTACACTTTGCTGTAACTCAGAAGTTTTGTATTATCAGATAATATGTTTAGCGTATAATTAATGGCTATGAGATTCTTCTTTCGTGGTTATTGATATTATTTCTTTTTCCCACCCATGTGTTCTTCTCGTCTCAGAAGTATTATGTGTGTGTGTGTGTGTATTCATGCAGCAATAATTACTTGACCATTATTAATTTTGTTGTGTGATAATACACAATATGTAGTTGTGATGATATGTACAAGTTTATACGCTTATTAGGGTAGTTTGTCTTGGTTGATAGCTCACACTGTAGGGTGTGTTGACTGTTGACTGTTTATTAAAGTACTCATTACATTAACCTGTATCTGAGTTTTATATTTGTCAATGTTGACAGATTGGCTATGCATGAGGAGTCATCGACTAGGCACAAGGTTGATGAGGATGTTCATGAAGGAGCTGTTCCAGCATATCTGTTAGATCGTGACAATACGACACGAGCAAAGGTATGGTTGAACAACTAATAAAGAGAATCATTAAGAAACCTTTTTATGGATGCTATCTGACTTGATGCTGTTAATAGACTCTTAGCAATTCCATCAAGCAAAAACGGAAAGAGAAAGCTGGGAAATGGGAAGTCCCTCTGCCTAAGGTAACACAATGTCGCAACTTTTGGACATGTACTCTTTATTGTGTGAATAAATGATTTTCTGACTGAGTTGTATCATTTCCAGGTGAGGCCTGTCGCTGAAGATGAGATGTTTAAAGTTCTTAGAACAGGCAAACGCAAGAGTAAGAACTTCACTTCTCTATATTCATATGCAATTAGCTTTCAATTGATAGAGTTTGAAGTGAATTTGTGGTTTATAAACAGTCATTATTTAGATTTATAAACAGTCATTATTTAGGCTTATGATATTGTATTTTCTAGACGACCAGATAAAATTGTTCTTCTTTTATATATATTCATGCTACGCTCGTAAAGCTGTTACGCAAGTGTATTTGATGTACTTGTTTTGCTTCATTCTTGGTAGCTTATATTTTGGTTCCTCTGTGCAGCTAAGCAATGGAAGCGGATGATCACAAAAGCAACGTTTGTGGGACCAGGTTTTACAAGGAAACCTCCCAAATATGAGCGATTTATCCGGCCCAGTGGTTTGCCGAATTCACCAAAGCTCATGTGACACACCCTGAACTCAAATGTACTTTTAACCTTGAGATCATTGGTGTGAAGAAAAACCCTAATGGTCAAATGTACACCTCTCTTGGTGTCTTGACCAAGGGAACCATCATTGAGGTACCTATAAGCTTTGTGTCAAATCATGACTATAATTTCAATATCATGATGTCTCAAGCTGTTTCTTGTGTGTCATTTCTATATCAGGTGAATGTAAGTGAACTTGGTCTAGTCACACCTAACGGGAAAGTGGTATGGGGTGAGTTCAAAACCTCCGTCTGCTTGGCATTCTGCTCTTTTGAATGAGGGTACTTCTAGATTTGTGACTTGTGTGGTTGTACTCATCTTTGCTGGTGAATGCAGGGAAATATGCACAGGTGACGAATAATCCAGAGAACGATGGATGCGTAAATGGGGTTCTGCTTGTCTAAGAGGATTAACTGTCAAGCCTGGAAGGACTTCTAATCTTGCATCGCAAGTCTCGTACCTTAACATGCAGTAGCCAACTATCCCTCACCTCAAATTTTGGGAACCAAAACTATGACTAATGTGATGTGTGGATCGTAGAATTTTGGCTTTCAAGAATTGAACTATTGGTGCATATTTTTGGGTAATTTATAATAGACATCTTTGTTGAACTCTATTTCCAAACTATTATCAGTCCTTGGTCATTCATCATTGTATTGAAGCGGCTATTGATCATTGTAAAACAATACGCTTGATCATAGCTACCATGAATGCCAAACCAGTACTTTTGATATTGTGATAGCAGATGATTTTTTGGCAACTATGTCAAGTTGGAAGTCTATTTCTTGGTTCTTTTCGATATAAGTCCTCAAATGAAATATAGTAATCAAAGAACCCGCACCAAAAGCTATCTGGTCGCTTACGGAACTCGCACCCCAATCCACTACTCATGCTCGATCGTTTATTGGTTTGCATTGTTCTCTACTAGTTCTCAGGTAGGCTAGCTTATTACGTACTGTTATCTCTTACGATATTAATCAATGTAGCACTAGATCCAGACAAACCTAACTAATTAAGCTGGAAATCCATTCACAAACTTGCTAGCTTGTACGTACATATATATGAAGCTAGTGTTTCAAAGTAACCATGCCAGGTAAAGGTTATTTGTATGCCACTCTAAGTTCATCAACCACCGTTGATTATCCAAAACTAAAAGACTAGCTTGGTCCTTGGACCATTGATTCTTTAGCCTAAGTTCTATGTTCACCCATGAGCTCTTTACACACTATTGTAAAAACTTACCCTTTTCCCTATATATAATATAGACAAGGTTAATAACTTTTATAGTCAGCTTAATCATGAAGTAACATATCTTAAACCCTACACATGCATGCATTTTCCTTGTAACGTACTGCATTATTAACAATAACGGCCACCATAGAATGGTTTGGCAGATAAAAAATATTTACTCTCTAAAATTTCATCGAGTATGATGTATTGTTTAATACATAAAAGTTACATAATCAAAACGAAAAAAACTTATCAGAAAACATAAAATGCGCCAATACCCAGCACCCCTTTGAAGACCTTCCTAACAAAGTTGCGGCCCCTCTCCGCTTCCTGCTTGGCGTTTAGAAGTTTATCTTCTTGACGCTGGGCTGTTTCTTTCAGAAACACCAAGTTTTCTTGTTGACGGTGGAATCCTGGAGGAGGAGCGCAACCGTGGACGTGGAGTGCTTCTTTATATTTTCGGAAACCTTCTTCTAGACGAGTGATTGCTTCTTTGTATTCGCGGATGTCTTCAACCTCCACACGGCTGTGTTTCGCTTTTTCTTGCACAAGGTGGCGAATTTCTTCACAATGGTCGGTTGCTTCTTGCATTTCAATTTCGATATCTTCGATACGGCCATGTTTCTTTGTTTTTCGATTCTCAATTTCATTTGAAGTCGACATTGTTCTTCTTAAACTTGTCCTTGTTATCCTGCATGCCCTACACAAGTTATATATATAGGGATGTTATAGTATTCCCAACATAAAAAGGAAAAAAATCATTCCTAATACAACTAGAATAAGGAAACACCATCTTCTTTTTTAGCAAATCACATATACATCATCCAAAAAGATTTGAAACACAAATAAATCTACTTGTGTTGTTGTTAAACAAATAAGGACAGTTTTTAATAATTAAGGACAATCTTTTTTCTGCATGCCATTTGTCATGTTTTAATTTACCAAAGTAACCCTACACTAATTAAATATGCTTTTAGAAGAGAAAAATCTCTCATTTTAAGATTTTTCAGTAAATGGTACAGTAGCAGGTTTTTAATAATTTAGTGTAGTAGCAGTTAATTTCCTATAGAAGTAGTAACAGAGGTTAACATTCCAGCAGAAGTAGTAGCAGGGGTTATTATCCCAGTAGTAGTAGCAATTAATTCTAGTAGAAGTAGTAGCAGGGGTTAACATTCCAGTAGAAAGTAGTAGCAGAGGTTAACATCTCAGTAGAAGTAGTAGCAAGTTTTCAGTGGCTCAGCTAATGTAGTAGCATGTTTTGCTGGAAAACTACATTTCCAACAGATGTAGTAGCAGATTTTAGTGGTTCAATTAATGTAGTAGCAGCTTCAGTAAGTGCAGTAGCAAATTTTCAGTGGCTCAGCTAATGTAGTAGCATGTTTTGCTAGAAAGCTACACTTCCAACAGATGTAGTAGCAGAGTTTTAGTGGTTCAGCTAGTGTAGTAGCAGCTTCAATAAGTGCAGTAACATGTTTTCAGTGGCTCAGCAAATGTAGTATCATGTTTTGCTAAAAAGCTACACTTACAACATATGTAGTAGCAGGGTTATAGTGGTACAGCTAGTGTAGTAGCAGCTTCAATAAATACAGTAGCAGGTTTTAAGTGGCTCAGTAAATGTAGTGGCAGCTTCAGTAACAGCTTCAGTAAGTGCAGTAGCAGCAAATGTAATAGCAACTATTTTCAGTACGTGTAGTAGCAGGTTTTGAGTACTAAAATTGCAATTGGATGTCTTTTTTCTCAAGAAAAAGACAGTACTCTTATTTGAGGATTTTAATATATCGACGTAGTCTCCGTGATGTTTATTTGAGTCTCATAAACATCTTTTTTTTTATTGTGCTTTCTGCAAAAAGAAGAAGTGTAGAGAACACTCATAATCTCTGCTACTGCAGAACACTCATACAAACAATCAAATTCTTAGAAGAACTTGAATTTTGGAAGGCTAAAGTTACATGCTGTGAATGTTTGTATTATCAAGGTCCCCGGTTGGAGCCTGCCTTGGGACTTTGCCATGTCTCGATTTGTGTATATATAAACCCTCGATGCACCTCGCCTTTAATCAAACACACTTGCAGTTCATAACTCCCTGGCTAGCTCCTTTCACAGTTCATCTTGTTTCTCTCTTCCCTCCAATTAAACATTATCCTCCTCCATTTGCAGCTCACCTCCATTATTGTAATCTCTCTCTTCCTTTGTTCCATTTCAGTTTCAATTTCATCATCAGCCTCTGCATTTCTGTAGCTTCTAGTTTCGAAACCTGGATCTCTTCTTTTCCGTCATACTTCCTTGATCAAAACCACACAAAAAGCATTCCCAGCATGTAATCTTAACCCTTTCCAAACAATCAATCCCATATATAACCCAATTCCAGAAAAACCCAAAAAAATTTGTCCTTTTTCTATGAATCAATAGTCATATCTTATCTTCATTCATAGTGTTCTAACCTGGCTCTCTTCCCCTCTTCTATTCCTTAGAAACACATTTATAAAAACATTCACATCATGTAACTTTAGCCTTCCAAAATCCAAGTCCTTGGAAGCATACAGAATCCCATCCGGATGCACTTCTCTCCTGCAAACAATCAAATTCTTTAGTTTAGCCATAACTAGCTCAATCCTTCATCCAGTTCAATAGAATCGTAGACTTACCCAACTAGAATTCCATGCAGATTTCCTTCCGTACCGCAATTGGTGATGTAATCCCAGTACTCATTCTTCTTAATCTCCCACAGCCGAGCAAACCAATCAAGAACTTCCACCTCAAACTGCCTCGAATGGACACCGTAGTTGCTCTCAATAAACGGATCGCCGAAATTGTTGATCGAGAAATGCTGCAACTGGCTCAGAGCTCCATAGTCGAAATCCAGATTATAAGGATACCCTGCATCGAATTGAATTTCAATTTCAAAATTCAATTTCTAAGAAGAAGAAGAAGAAGAAGAAGAAAGAAGAAGAAGAAGAGAGACTCTCAGATCTGAAAATGGTGGAGACATGGCAGTGACAGTTTTGTAGATATTTTAAAAATAATGGTTTTTTAGGTATTTTACGTAATAAATTGCTGACAGGGCATGATACTATGCATTGTGGGCCTGGGTTTATGTCCTTGTTTGTTTAAATCTGTTGAAAGATGGTTTTTCTGTGTTATGCAACTGTTTATGGTAGTGGGATGTCATTTTCTGCTTCTTTTTAGATTAGAAGCACTGGCTAGACTTAGAGAACTTTCCTAATGCCGACATCAAAAGCAAATCATTCCTAATACCATCAGAATAAGGAAATTTTAGACTCAAAATAATTAAATATAGCACTTCGATCAAGTAGTATCAATTACCAGTTCATTGAGGGAAACTTACATTAACGGCCATACCTCATTAGATTATGATTATTAATATATATGATTTTGTACATGAATAAGGAATGTTGTTCCTATTGCGCTAGTATGTATAGTTAGGAAACCTTGATTTGGAATATTTTTTTTAAAAAAAGAAGAATATATTTTCACCCCAAATTATACGAGTACAAAGAATATGTTCATGCTGTCCAAGTTTTCCTTGATGACTTGAGTGCTGTTACCAGAGCCAGAAGATCTGGCAACTGCTGTAATGCATGTTTAGCTTCTGTTTTTATTTTGCTTGTGCCTTTTAGCACCCTTTGTAACCAAAAGAAAAAGAAAAAAAAAAGAGAATATTATACATGGAAACTGTGTTTCACCATGAATGAAACACTTGATTATGTCATATCGATCATGAAAGTGGTTGTCAAAACCAAATTCTACCATAATTCGGAAGATCACCATTAGACTTACATCATGTTATCGAGCATATATGTATCAATCAAACCAGGGTACCAACTAACCAATTAAAGTTTCTCTGCACGACAAGGTTCAGCTTCATATTACAGGGCTGAATTAACAAGCGGTAGGAACTTCGACCAAGCACCTTTCAAGTTTCCTAGGCACAAATTTGGTGCCCTTCCACTACAGGAAATATCAACTTAGCCGACGGAATTATACTAATTCCGTCGGCTAAGTAATTCCCCACCGACGGAAGAGGAACCGTCGTCTAGGATACCACATTTGTCGTCTAAGATATCCTAGGCGACGGAAAATAACCGTACATGTCTTCCGTCGACTAGGATTTTCATACACGACGAAAAACCATTCGTCGTCCATGTTCCGTCGTCTAAGATATCCTAGGCGACGACTATCTTCCGTCGGTATGATTTGGTCGTCTAAGATTTTCTAGGGCGACGAATACAGTTCCGTCGGTATATCTCTCTTAGACGACGAACAATTTTCCGTCGTCCTAAATTGTCATGGGCGACGAAGGCATTTCCGTCGGTTAGGATGTACTTGGGAGACTAATTTTCTTTGCTTAGGCAACGAACTGTTCCGTCGTAGGATTTTGAATTATTGCCTGACACAAAGCAGAATGAATATTTTTTCCGAAGCCTTTTATCTTAGGCGACGTCGCCTAGGATCTTGAATTATTGCCTGACACAAAGCAGAACGAATATTTTTCGAAGCTTTTCTCTTAGGCGACGGTATATTCCGTCGGCTAAGTTTACACATCATCCATTTATACACCTTTTCCCCAGAAGAGAACACAGAAAAAAGACATGGTCTAACTCCCCCCCCCC
>NC_020491.1:12621094-12628704 GCF_000184155.1 Fragaria vesca subsp. vesca
ACTGCCCCCCAGTAAACTTCTACTGGGGGTCAGTAAACAGCAATACATTATCTCCCTTTCTATTTCATGACAATTACACACTTAATATACCCTAATAAACAACTTTATTGCTCCCTGGTAAATCCAGTATAAGTTTACTGCCCCCCAGTAAACTTCTACTAGGGGTCAGTAAACAACAATACATTATCTCCCTTTCTATTTCATTACAATTACAGACTTAATATGTCCTAATAAACAACTTTATTGGCCCCTATTAAACCTAATATAAGTTTACTGCCCCCTAGTAAACTTCTACTGGGGGTCAGTAAACTACAATACATTATCTCTCTTTCTATTTCAAGACAATTACACACTTAATATGCCCTAATAAACAACTTTATTGCCACCTAGTAAACCCAGTATAAGTTTACTTCCCCCTAGTAAACTTCTACTGGAAGTAAACTTCTACTGGGGGTCAGTAAACTTGCAATTGAAGTTCCATTTTCATTGCCAATAGTTTTACTGGGTGTTAGTAACCATTCAAACTTACCCAATCAATTATCCTTGGTGTTCTATTGTCATCTTGCTGCTGTTCATCATTGCCGAAACTCGTTTCCTCCTCATCCATCCATGGACCTTCTATTATGAGTTCCTGTTTTTACATTTATACGACACAAATCAGATTAATTTAGTTTTTAAAAAAACAAAAAATACAATGCAATATTTTATTATTTTTTTTAAAAATGGCTATATAAATAAAATACCATTACCTCTAGCAATTCAGGTCTTCTCAAATACTCATTTTCTTTGATGATCTCTTGTATTGACCATCTTATAAATCTGGGAATCTCCTTCTCTTTCCCGATAATCCGCTTCTTTATTTTTGTTTTCTCAAGGAACCAGTATAGAACTAGAAGGAGACATCCGTTCAAAACTCTTGGCTCCCCCTTTACGTGCTTGTGAAGTCCTTGGTGCAAGAATTCTAATACCTTATGTGACCAGTTGTATTTGTCGATGCCTTCAAGGTCTTCACACTTGAGTATCAGTTTCCATTCAATGTGGTTCCCGCTTCTGCTGAAAAATAAAGCTGCCATAAGGTACATTATAACCAAAGAGGCTATCTTCCTTGGATCCCCCTTCTTCTTCTGAATCTTCCTAATCTCTTTCATTAATGTGTCATCAATAACCTTTCTGGTGATTGTTCTTCTTGTTTGCTTTCCAAAGACAGCAGAATTTGCCAAATTCTTCTTACTGCCATTGCAGTATTTTTGGTCTATTGTGATATCCACATCCAAGCCTTCTTTGGTTATTCCAAAAATTGAATGAACATCATGCTACGTAATTTTAATCTCTCTGTTCCCAAATATGTAAGTTTTTATTGTCACTGTTGTAGTGCCTCATTAGGATCTCAAAATCAGATTCAAGATTCTTCACTTGATCCTCCTCAACCTTGCTCAATCTGAATGCTTCAATTATTCCCCGAAAACAAGTGTTGTTTATCAACTCCCATAATTCTTCTGGGATGGTCTCCTTGTATCTATTCATTAACACACAAAATGATGTCAGTGAGCACTTTTGCTGCACGTGTTTGATCTTGGTCAAGTCACCTTCTCCTCATTTTTCCTTCTTCTTTCTTCCCTTTTCTTCCTCCTCCTCCTCCTCCCCTGAATCTGTCTCCGCTTGTTTTCTTTCTTTGCCTGTTGATCTTTTCTGAAAAAAATACTTTTTTATTTCCCCCTCTTCATCTTCAGTGTAATCATCATCTTCTTCTTCTACCAGTTCTGCTTCTTCTTCTTCTTCAGCAGCGGCACCCTTTTGGACCACTTTTCTCTTTTTCTTCGACTTTATCTTCTGTAAAACTTCTCCTATATTTTGTTCTGTCCTCATAGAAGCTACAAATTCTTGAACCGAATCCTCTTCGGTATCAGAAGTGAGAACTAAATGTCTTGAACTTCTTCCCATCCTGCATATAAGTAGTAAAAACTTGCATTTATAAACTGCATATGCAAAAAAAAAAATGTCTCCCAGTAAACTTCTACTGGGGGTCAGTAACAATACACTATGTCCATTTCATAATCATGCCAATTATACACAACAGATACCCATTCTTACCCTAATAAACAACTTTATTGAATCATAGTAAACCCAGTGGAAGTTTACTGACCCCTAGTACTGGGGGTCAGTAAACTTCAATACACTATGTCCCTTTCATAATCATGCTAATTATACACAACAGATACCCATTTTTACCCTAATAAACAACTTCATTGAACCATAGTAAACCCAGTGGAAGTTTACTGCCCCCCAGTAAATTTCTACTTGACAAGAGTAAACAATAATACAGTATCTCCCTTTCATTGTCATGCCAACTATACATAGTAAATCTTTGAAAGAAAATTTTAAACAAAATTAATCTCAATCTGTAACAGTTATGACCAGAGAAACCCTATAATTTTCATGTTTTCATATTCATGGCCTTTAATCCCTAGAATGAAACTTCAATATCATCAGAAAAGTCCAAAATAAGCCTAAATTCAATAAAATTCAAAATGTACCTGTTTTTATGGTTTTCCTGAGCGAGGTCGAGTGAGAGCGATTGAAGCAGATATCGACGCCGATATTCAACCAGAGAGTGACGCCGAACGTGAGCGATTGAAAGTGACAGCGACGCCGAGATTGAACCACAGATCAACTTCGATCGACTGAGATTAGGGCAGAGAGCGATTTCCTGCTCAACTTGGATTTATCTGCATGCGGAGAGCGACGGAGTCGACAGATATTTAACGAGAGAGCGACGTGGCTTGATTGATGGAATCACGGAGATCGTGAAGAACCCTAAAACCAGAGATCGTTATCGAGTGTCAGAGAGAGATAGAGAGACTGGCAGAGGTGAGAGTTCGGTTGATCGTGGAGAGTGAGAGTCTGGGAGAACGTGGTAATTTTTTTTTACATGAGAGAGAACGTGTAATTAATTAATATCACAAGGGTATAATATTAATTGTTAGAGGTGTTAAAACATTAATCTTACTCAAAAGTTTTTTCATTTAAATGGGCTTTACAATTCTTGTTTTTAGTAAATGTTTATTTTCCTAACAAAGTATGTGTGTATATATATATATATGTATATTTCTCTTGCTTTATTTTATTCACGATTTTTTGAATATATATTTTTGTTTCTTGTTATTATATATAGTGTACAACATGGACAAGAGCTGGATGCAATTAGGGAGGGGGTCCCCAGTTTATATGAGAGGCATTTTTGATTTTCTTGAGTTCATGCGTCTACATAGTCCTCCAGACAAAGTTATTCACATATGTCCGTGCAACAAATGTCTCAATCGGACATCAGTAACATATGAAGACATGTATTCTCACTTGGCACTAAACGGTATTTGTCCTAGTTATACCACATGGACATGGCACGGCGAAAATCAAGTTCAAATGCCTACACTTGCAGAAATTCAAGCACAACATAATCAGCAGGCAAGATCTTCCAATGCTAGTTACGGAGACCCTGCTATGATGAACCTCTTAAACGATGTCTTCCCGTTCGCCGTCTCAAGATATCAGCAAAATTTTGTTTATGACAACGCCCCTGACATCTTCCCAAATGTCTCCCACGTTGACTACAGCAGTGATTATGATAATTACAACAGGCTTGTACGGGAAGTACAAACCCCATTGTATCCTGGTAGTGAGCATACTGTGTTGGGTATCGCCATGGAGCAAATGCAGATAAAAAACAAGCAGGGAAAGACTAAGACATGTTTTGATGCGGATATTGCACATATGAAGAAAGTGCTTCCCAAATGTAACAGTTGTCCGGAAAATTTCGACTAGGTAACAAGGATGTTGGCTGGCCTCGGTCTTGATCACCAAAAGATAGACACTTGCGTCAATAACTGCTTCTTGTATTACAAAGACAACAAGGATGAAGTTGAGTGCCCACACTGCTACGAGCCAAGGTATGAAGCTTCCACTTCATCTAAGCAGAAAAAGCCCATTCCTAGGAAGGTTCTTCGTTATTTCCCGTTGGGTCCTCGTTTGCAACGTCTGTACATGTCTTCCCATACGGCCAAACATATGAGTTGGCACCAGGCAAGGCACCAGGAGGGAGGTAGGAGGATAGATCCAGATAATCTCACACACCCCGCAGACGGGAGGCTTGGAAGCACTTTGACCGTTCTTTTCCCGAATTTGCTGGAGACTGTCGAAATGTCAGACTCGGACTTGCAACAGACGGATTCAATCCTACTGGAAACATGAATTTGTCTTACAACATTTGGCCTGTGATAGTATTTCCGTACAATCTACCTCCCAACATGTGTATGAGGAAAGAGTACAATTTCCTTACGCTTATGGTTCCAGGGCCGTGTTCTCCAGGAAAGTGCTTGGATGTGTACATGAGACCATTAATTGACGAGTTGCAGGAGTTATGGGAAAATGGACTCCCTACTTTTGACAGGCATGGTCAAACTTCATTCATGATGAAAGCAGCTGTTATTTGGACCATCAGTGATTTTCCAGCTTACGGGATGTTGTCTGGCCAACAAACTAAGGGTTACAAGGCTTGCCCGGTATGCATAGATGACGTCAATTCTAGTTGGCACACTGACAAAATTTGGTTTTTAGGATCTCGTAGACATCTTCCTGAGGATCACGAGTGGCGGTGGGATGCTGATGCATTTGATGGGACTGAGGAGCATAATCCGAAACCCCCAGGGAGGTCTGGTGAGTGGATTTTGGAGAGGCTTAACCAGCACTGGTTCGGATATTTGAGCACGAGTAAAGAAGTAACTGACTTGAATCCTCCCACGCCTGATGAGTTTAAGTATTGGACGCACAAAAGTGTATTCTTTGAATTGCCTTACTGGTCGACCTTGAAAATCAGACACAACTTGGACGTCATGCACATAGAAAAGAATGTTTGTGACAACGTTCTTGGAACAATTCTGAATCTCAAACATAAGAACAAAGACACCCCCAAAGCCCATGTTGATCTTAAGATGATGGGTATACGCCCCCAGCTATAGCTAGTAGAGAGCAAAAAAACAAAAAAAGCCATAATGCCGAAAGCAGGCTACACAGTTCATCCTCAAAAGAAGGCAGAAGTGTTTCAGTGGTTTGGAAACGTTAAGTATCCTCAAGGGTATGCAGGGAATATCGCTCGATGTATTAAGATGGGGGAAAATAAGATTAGTGGGTTGAAGACTCATGACTGTCATGTTTTGCTGCAACGTCTTCTTCCCGTGGTCATTAGACCGTATTTGCAGAGTGATGTGGTTGACACGTTAGTGGCTTTGTCAAAGTTCTTTCAGAGGATATGCGCTAAAGAGCTTAAAAATTCTGATGTTCGGTCATTGCAAGAAGACATTGTGTACATCATGTCCAAGCTGGAGAGGATCTTTCCCCCCACTTTCTTTGACATCATGATTCACCTCATGATCCACCTTCCCGAACAAGTGTTGCTTACTGGTCCGGTACAGTATACCTGGTGCTATCTAAATGAGAGGTATGCACTCATATTTATTCTAATTAATTATCCTTTCAAATTAAGATAAATGGTATTTTAAATATTTGTTATAAGAATTGCATATATATTTGTTTTGCAGGCAAATGGGGGATTTCAAGAAGAAGAACAAAAACAAACGTTTCCCTGAAGGGTCGATCACGGCGGCATACATTCAGGCTGAGTGAGTAACTTACTGCAACGCATATCTCAATGATGAAGACACAGTGGGGGAATCATCTGGAGCGGGTAGTAGCCGGCAATTCAATCTATCAGTTGTTTCTAATGATGTTGAACCGTACGGCAGGTTAAGTAATTCTGAAAGATTAAGTAATGATGAGATCAAAGAGGCTCATTGGTGTGTCCTTCAACATTGCGAAGAAGCCGAGCGATACTTCAAGTCCCATTTGGAAAGGCAGTATGGTAACGAAGTCATACACAAGAGAGATTTTCCTGATTACTTCCCTATTTGGGTACCTTTTTATCGATCTCTATATATGATGTTACATAAATTAAATATATGTTGCTTTTTGATGTTACATAATGTAACAACGTTGCTCTTAAAATTGTTACAGATGATGCAAATTCAACAGGAGTTTCCTGCTTCTTACGACCCGGAGTTGCACTTATTGGCTGGAAGACCCCAAAGCCACAGAGTTCGTGCTGGATGTTTTGTGAACGGTGTTAAGTTTGTGACGTCAGAATGAGATGAAGGCCATGTCACCCAAAACAATGGAGTGATGGTTGAGGGTCTGGGTTTCAACTACTACGGGGTTCTTGTCAGTGTCATCGAACTAATCTACGGCAACCGTATGCCAGTCGTGTTGTTCAAGTGCAAATGGTTTAATACTGACCCAACTAGACGGAGGAGTACAATTCTGGATCGTGGCTTGTTATCAGTGGACTCAAACAATGTATGGTATGAGAATGAGCCGTTTATTCTTGCCACCATGGCGAAACAAGTGTTTTATCTTGATGATCCGCTATGGGTGAGGGTTGGAAAGTGGTGCAGGTGATGTCACATAGGAATATTTGGAGTGCAGCTACACTGGGAGGGGAGGATGATGAGAGTCGGCCTAGTGAACCAATAACAACTGATCAACCGAATAAACCATATCAAGAGGATTCTCCACATGTAGTCCTTGATACTGAAGATATTCGTGTCAACAACCAACACGTTCCGGTTATCATAGGTTACCTTCCAGTTACACCATCTGAACTAAACTCGCTATAACCTCGCATCCCCAATCATGATGACGACGGCTTCATAGATGACGAATACATAGAGGATGATGAGTATTCTGACCAAACTGAGGAGGATGATGATTCAGACGACTCGGATTATCATGAGTACGATTAGTATATATTACGATTATTGTACGTCGTATGATTAATATATAATATATATGATTATTCGGACGACTCTGATTATCATATGTATTTTTTTGGGAACAAATATTAATTTATTTTTATAATTATTTATTTTCGACGGTTTTCTTCATTTTATTTTTATTTCGGTTTTTGTTGTTCTCAACCCAAATCCACCAGACTCCGCTGCCACCAAAACCACCGCACGCCGCCACCACCAAAACCAAAGCTCACCCCACATACCATCGATCACCAACAAAATAACACCGATTACCGCCATCAAAATCCCAAATATGACCCGACCCAAATCGGAATTTAATTCAACCCAAACCTCCACCATCGTTGTCGTCGACTAACCACTATCAACACCCACCGCAAGTACCACAAACACCAACAACAACGAATACAACACCACCACCACCAACAACAACAACAAATTTATCAACAAACAACTCCAGATCTGAACGTAAAATCCTTAGAACCAGTCCTAAAAAGATCCACAAATTATATAGCTTTCTGGCAACTCGAATGAGCAAATAGAAGAAGATATGAATCAATCGAGAGAGGCGGAAATGGGGGAGAGGAGGAGGTGGTGAGTCGGGGAGTGGAGGAACCAGATCGATCTAAGGAGTCGGAAGAGGGAGGAGAGGGAGAGGAGGAGAAGAGGGAGAGGAAAGAGAGAGGGATCAGAGTGGGTTTGTTTCGGTGGGGAAGAGAAAGAAACAGTTATTGTGAAGTTCTTGGTGAGAGAAAG